>NC_057801.1:787738383-787747289 GCF_018294505.1 Triticum aestivum
CCACTAGTTAGTACTAGATTTAGTAGTAGTAGATGTTAATTTAGGGTTCATAGCTAGTACTAGATGTTGCTTAGTTAGTACTAGATTTTTAGTAGTAGTAGGTGTTAATTTAGGGTTCACATTAGTACTAGATTTTTAGTAGTAGATGTTAATTACTAGTAGTGATGGTACTAGTTAACTAGGGCAGTATGATTAATAGTAGTTGTAGTTGAACTACTTTAGTTGTAGTTGAACTAGTTTACTAAGTAAATTAATAAACTAGTTGAACTAGTTGAATTAATAGAACTAATGTATTTTTAGTAAGATAATTAATATAACTAGTTGAACTACTTTATTTTTAGAAAGAACTAGTTTTTTTCTATTTATAGTAAGTTTATATTTAGTAAGAACTAGTTGAATTAATAAAACTAGTTGAACATGTCATATTTGTTATTATTTTTTAGTTTAAGCAATTATTCGGGATGTATTAGTGATAACTTATACGGTTTCAGGTGACCACCGTCGTCCCCGTCACCGACCCCCTCCGACATCCCCGCCGTCGTCCCAGTCACCGACCCCCTCCGACATCCCCGTCGTCGTCCCAGTCACCGATAATGTGGTAATGTGTTAGAGTTGATAACGAGGAGTACTTGTGATTACGACTAGTGACCAATTTGCTATGTGATGTCATTGATGAAAACAATGATCTTGAGGAGGTGTTATATGACAATGATGTATTATGATGATAAGTTGTTAATGATATCATGATGATGATGATATTATTATATCACTGGGTTGAAAGAACCGCGGATTAGTTTCAAGTGGATGGACATCCACTTGAAACTAGTCCACGGTTCTTTCACCCCGTGATGTAATAACTCATTATGATGTAAAAACAATCTCTAAATTCCTGTTGTATGAAAACTTGTGTAAAGGTGTATGAATACAACATGAAATAAAAAAGAAATAAAATACCAAATAATAGTAGTAGCGCGGGAAAGGAGAAGCGCTACTATTGATTACCAGTAGCGCGGTTCTGAAGAACCGCTACTACTAAGTCAATTTAGCATTAGCGTGGATCTAGGCGCGCTATTGCTAATGTTTAGCTGTAGCGCCTTATCAGTAGCGCTCCTTCCCGCGCTACTGATAGGCCTAAAACCCGCGCTGCTGCTAGGCTTTTCCCTAGTAGTGCACTATAATGTTTGGACCAAGCACGGAGAAAGAGGGGTTATGATGGAAGATAATGAAGAAGAAGAGGACGACGATAGCTATCCTGGCCATGGGCTCCCTGAATACGATGATTAAACAATGCGAGAAGAAGCTGAGCCGGCAATGCGAGAAGAAGCTGAAGAAAAGGCATCAGATGAGCCCGTTGATGATCTAGGTCGGGCCATTGCCAATGCAAAGAGAAACTGCGCAAGTGAAAGGGAGAAGAAGAAGTTGCAGCACATGTTAGAGGATCACAAGAAATTGTTGTACCCGAATTGCAAAGCTGACAAGAAAAAGCTGGGCACCACACTGGAATTGCTGCAATGGAAGGCAGAGAATGGTGTATCTGATAAGTGATTTGGAAAGTCGCTGGTAATGATAAAGAATATGCTTCCAAAGGAAAACAAATTGCTCGAGAACACGTACGAAGCAAAGAAGGCTGTCTGCCCTCTAGGGTTAGAGGTGCAGAAGATACATGCATGCCCTAATGACTGCATCCTCTACCACGGTGAGTACGAGGATTTGAACGCATGCCCGGTATGTGGTGCATTGTGCTATAAGATCAGCTGCGATGATCCTGGTGATGTCGAGGGCAAGCACCCCAGGAAGAAGATTCCTGCCAAGGTGATGTGGTGTGCTCCTATAATACCACGGTTGAAACGTTTGTTCCAATACAAAGAGCATGCCAAGACGATGCGATGGCACGGAGAAGATCGTAAGAAAGACGGAAAGTTGAGAGTACCCGTTGACGGGTCGCAATGGAGAAAAATCGAGAGAAAGTACAGGGAGGAGTTAGGAGGTGATCCAAGGAACGTATGATTTGGTCTAAGCACATATGGCATTAATCCTTTTGGGGAGCAGAGCAGCAACCATAGCACCTGGCCTGTGACTCTATGTTTGTATAACGTTCCTCCTTAGTTGTGCATGAAGCAGAAGTTCATTATGATGCCAGTGCTCATCCAAGGCCCTAAGCAACCCAACAACGACATTGATGTGTACCTAAGTCCATTAGTTGAAGAACTCTTACAGTTGTGGAATGGAAAATGTGTACGTGCGTGAGATGAGAACAAACAGGAAGAATTTGACTTAAAGGCGTTGCTGTTCGTGACCATCAATGATTGGCCTGCTCTCAGTAACCTTTCAGGACAGACAAACAAGGGATACCGCTGATGCATGAAATGTTTAGATGATAGCGACAGTATATATTTGGATAGTTGTAGGAAGAATGTGTACCTGGGACATCATCGGTTTGTTCCGAGCTGGCATCTCGTAAGAAAGAAAGGCAAGCATTTCAAAGGTGAGGCGGCTCATCGGACGAAGCCTCGCCACCGTACTGGTGCTGATGTACATGATATGGTGAAGGATTTGAAGGTAATCTTTGGAAAGGGTCCTGGCGGACAACATGTTCCAAAGGACGCTTACACACATGCACCCATATTTTGGCACCTGCCCTATTGGAAAGACCAAGAGGTCCGCTCCGCAATTAATGTGATTCACGTGATGAAGAATCTTTGCGTGACCCTACTTGGCTTCTTGGGCGTGTATGGGAAGACAAAAGAAACACCAGAGGCACGGGAGGACCAGCAACGTATGCACAGAAAAGACGGCATACATCAGGGTCATGCCAGCTACGCTCTTACCAAAGAAGAGAAGGAAATCTTCTTTGAATGCCTGCTCAGTATGAAGGTACCATCTGGCTTCTCGTTGAATATAAAGGGAATAATAAATATGGCAAAGAAAAAGTTCCAGAACCTAAAGTCTCATGACTGCCACGTGATTATGACGCAACTGCTTCCGGTTGCATTGAGGGGCTTCTACTGGAAAACGTTCGATTAGCCATTGTAAAACTATGTACATTCCTCAATGCAATCTCTCAGAAGGTAATCGATCCAGAAATCATACTAAGGTTATAGAATGATTTGGTGCAATGTCTTGTCAGTTTCGAGTTGGTGTTCCCACCATCCTTCTTCAACATCATGACGCACATCCTAGTTCACCTATGCAAAGAGATTAATGTTTTGGGTCCTGTATTTCTACACAATATGTTCCCATTTGAGAGGTTCATGGGAGTCTTGAAGAAATATGTTCATAACCGTGCTAGGCCAGAAGGAAGCATCTCGAAGGGCCATGAAAATGAGGAGGTCATTGAGTTCTGTACTGACTTTATTCCTGACCTTAAGCCGATTAGTGTTCCTGAATCGCGGCATAAGGGCAGACTGGATGGAAAAGGCACGCTAGGAGGGGATCAAATAATATGTAGGGCATTCTCTCACTGAAGCACACTACACAGTTCTACAGAATTCCGCCTTGGTGGCTTCATATATGGAAGAACACAAGAATTTTCTATGCTCCAAACACCCGGAGCAGTCTGACGACTGGATTACACGTGAACAAATGGGGACTTTCGCCGGTTGGTTCCAAACACGTGCCATGCATGACGGCGATATTGAAGATGACATGTACTTGCTGTCCTAGTTACCATCTTCGAATATAATGACTTTCAAAGGGTACGAGATAAATGGGAATACATTTTACACGATCACCCAAGATAAGAAGAGCACCAACCAAAACAGTGGTGTCTGCTTTGATGCGATAACCAAGACGGGAAAGGAAACATATTATGGTTACATAGAGGACATATGGGAACTTGACTATGGACGTGGTTTGAAGGTCCCTTTGTTTTGGTGCAAATGGGTGAATATGACACGAGGTGGGGTAACGGAAGACCCACAGTACGGAATGACAACAGTGGATCTCAACAACCTTGCGTATGCAGACGAACCATTCATCCTAGCCAATGATGTGGCACAGGTTTTCTATGTGAAAGACATGTCTACCAGGCCGAGAAAAAGAAAATATAAGGAAGCGAATGCATCATACGATGAGCCAAGGTGCCACATAGTTCTTTCAGGGAAAAGAAACATTGTGGGAGTGGATGAAAAGATAGACATGTCAGAAGATTATGAAAAGTTTGATGAAATTGCTTCATTCACAGTGAATATTGACCTGAGCATCCAGTTAAATGATGAAGATTGTCCATGGTTACGGGGCAAAGGGACACACGCAAAGAAAAAGTTTCACACCAAAGATCCCACTCTGGGATGTGATAGGCTTCACCGTCATAACTTTCTTCTCTAGTGAGTTTCCGGACTTATATATCTGGAAAGTGCCGCTTCGAACAAACCGGAGGGAATCTTTGTAATAGTTAGGGTACTTATGTGTTTTGACATTTAAAACGCGAAGAAATTTTATGTGCAAACAAATTCTTTCATGCATTTACGACAAAAACCAAATGCACTTCGTCTACAAAGTTCGTCAAATAATTCAAATTTAAACTATTCAAATTTGAAAACTACTCGCACTAACAGAAAGTTTGTAATTTTTTGTACCTAAATAAACAGAAAAGAAAAAAACTATTTTTTTGAGACAAAAACTAAATAAATAAAGCCCACCTACTAGATCACATCGGCCTGCATACGACTAGAAACCCAGCGTGTAGTTGGGCCAAGATGCAGGCCCACAAGGCCCAATAGGCCCACAGGACAGAGCGGTAGAGTTAGGCCTAGAAACCTGCTATAGAGAGGAATTCAACAGAGCTGCTGCGTCGGGGCTTTTAAACAGGTGCGGGCGCCCCTCGGCTAGCGAGGTGGGACTAAACTTGCCTGCATTGCACCTGTGCCAGCACACCCCCTTTAGTACCGGGTGGCGGCTCCAACCGGTACTAAAGAGGGAGGGGGTCTTTAGTACAGGTTGGAGCCACCACCCGGTACTAAAGGGGGTGCGCTTCCCGCCGCTTTGCCTGGCCAAAACAGCCCTTTAGTACTGGTTGGTGGCTCCAACCGGTACTAAAGGGGGGTTTCTATATAAGAAATACTTAAAAAAATCGGTTTCTCATCTCTCCCTATGCTTTCTTCTCCTCTGCCCTGTCGCCGCCACCCCTCGTCGCCGCCCCCATCCCCGTCGCTGTCCCCGTTGCCGGCCCGTGCCCGTCGCTGCACTGGCCCGTCGCCGTCTGTCGGTGTAAGCGACACCTATGGGATCAAAACGGGGTCCCTACTACGGTTGCGGGGCGCGGGGTTGAGAGGAGAGCAAGATCAGGGGCCAATTCAGAGCACACATTGCGTTTACCCATGTTCGGGCCGCGGCGTGCGTAATACCCTACTCCTACATAGAATGTCTATTTGAGTGTTCTTGTTATTCTTGAGCTAGCTACAACAAGTGTAACTTGTTCCAGGGTCCGAATCCTTCTCCTGGATGCCTTGGGCCTCCTTTTATAGGCAAGGGGATCGCCACAGTGGCACACAGGAGGTGGCATCGGGGTACTGTAGTTAAGGCTATCTCTAGTCATACGAGACAAGGTGCAAATCCACGTCTCGTCCGTCGCCGCCCTGCCCTGCTTCTACATGCATCCGAGCCAGCAAGGCACGTGATGCCATGTAGGCTAGCAGGCAGCTGAGGTGGCGCGGTGGAGAAGTCTCCACGAAGATTTGCATGCCACCACGTTGGCATGCGCTGAGTTGGCTTAGAAGCCCCTTGTTGACACGCAGGTGCCTGCCCAGCTGGTGGGCTGGCAGCTGCATGGGGAATGGTGGCGGGACCATGGCAGGCGTGGGCCTGGTTGTAGATGCCACAAATGTCCTCGGCAAGGGTCTTGCCGCGGTGTTGTAGTCATCCCCGGCAAGGATGTTGCTGGAGGTCTTGCGCACTTCTTTGGCCAGGATCTTGCCGCGGCTCGTTGCCTTCTACCCCTCCTCTGATTTAGAGTGTTTCTTGTCTTCACAAAGATCTACATGCCACCACAGAAGTGCCTCCGAGCCCTGGTTCCAATGAAGTTGGGAAACTTGGGCTCAAGGGTGGCGCGTCCTGCTGGCGTGGGGCTGGGCAAGTTGCCCCGACAAGACTCTTGTCGGGGCTGCGGAAGCTGCCCCGGCAAGGTTCTTGCCGGGAAGAACCGCCTTGTCCTCTTGGTCTTCTGGTCTTGGCGTTGTGTTGACTGTTCTGCGGCTCCGACCCTTCCCCTTGCCCAGCCTAGTGTGGTCACAGCCGCGCGGCTTCGACTGCCCGTGCACTTAGTAAGGGGTAGAAAGTAGTGCCCTTACTTTAGTACACCGACACCATTCCCTCTGCCTCGTCGTCCCCTCGCCTTGCCATCGTCATCTCCGTCACCTTTGCTTGGCCGTCCCCTCGCCTCGCCGTCGCCGTCACCGTCACCTCGACCTCGCCCGCGCTGTGAGCCCCTCTCCCTGGCCCCTCTCCTCCCTCCAACCGAAGCCGCCGCGCCACCGATGTCGTAGGTGCACAAGCGCACGCGCAAGCGCGTGCACACACACACACACATGATTCTGTTGTTAGTTTTTAGTTTTTAGTTTTTTCTGTTTTTTATACAAATGTTTTAGATGAATTAATATTAATTAGATTAGATTAATGTCAAATAGTATATAGAAATGTTAGAAATTTTATAGAAACGTTAGAAATTTTAGAAATGTTAGTTTTAGCTAGATGAATTAGATTAATTTCAGATTGTTATAGAAATGTTAGAAATGTTATAGAAATGTTAGTTTTTAGTTTTTAGTTTTTTTTCTATTTTTTCTGTTTTTATACAAATGTTTTAGATGAATTAATTAATTAGATTAGATTAATGTCAAATAGTATATAGAAATGTTAATTTTTTTAGAAATGTTAGTTTTAGCTAGATGAATTAGATTAATTTGAAATCGTTATAGAAATGTTAGAAATGTTATAGAAATGTTAGTTTTTAGATTCTTATAATTTTAGTTATAGAAATTTAAAAAATGTTACTTTTGCGGCGTATAGTATTTGTTCTCGGCGATGCCCGGCCCGCATCCTCGCCGTCGAGCCGTTCGCGACGACGTCCTGCTTCAGAGGACCCATGTCCGGGACTGGGCTCCGCCGGGCTTGCACTGGGAGGTACTACCTTCAAGGTCTCGCCGCTTGGTGAGGAACCGGCCCCCGGGTCCCGTAGTCGACCCTGAGCTCCTTTGGTGGCGTTCTCGTGGGGCACTTTTGGTGCAGAGGGAGCCGTCCCCGCCGGAGGTGGTGCGTCGCTATGTCAGGGAGGAGGACGAGCACGTCCGTCGCTACATGGCTGCTATGGACGTCAGGTTCTCCAATACCTGGCAGGTTCTTTGGGGAGATGACTGGAGCTATGATCCTGTGATGGTTGCTTCTCTTTGGGTGTCCACCGCCCGTGCCTCAGGAACGCGAGTGGCCTAGATTATTCTGTAGTATTCGATCTTTATTAGCTAGCTAGCTAGTGATGTATTCGATATATAGTATTCGAGACGATGTATTCGAGATTATATATTATTCGAGACGATGCATATTATGTACTATGATTCAGGATTTCCTTATTGATTGCATGCATGCATTGTAATTTGAATACTAAATTTTTTTTATTTCTTCTGGATTAGTTAAATAAAAGCTATGGCGAACAATACCGACAGAGAGGGAGAAGAGGCCTTGTTCGAGATCATACGCTCCCCTCGCGGGCCAGATGATCAAAATGAAGAAGATGACGGCTCCCAATATCTGAAAAATACCAGGGAGGGTGATTATATGATATTCGATCGTGACGACTGAATTTATGAAGTCATGGACAACGACTATGATTATGATGGCGAAGAAAATGTTGATCTTGAAATAACAGAGACTGGCGAGGTATATTTATATAAGCAGGCATCTGGTGATCATCACATATTTTAAATGATTTGAAGATATATTAACGAATCGATCTTTCTTCTTTCAGCCCTCCAGATCGAGCAAATCTTCTACAGGCAAAGTGCGAGGCCCGAGCAAAAAGTTGAAGGAGGGCGTAAAGTACAACAACGATGCCATCAAAACTAATGGTGAACCACTAGCGCCTAAGAACATTGTGAACAAGTTTGTTCATCAGTGCGGAGTTCTTGTGAAGGACCAACTCCCGATCTCCCTTCAAGAATGGAAAGAGCCAGCAAAGAAACGTCCAGATCTTACGTTTGTCGACAATAAAGCAAAAACTCTGCTTTGGGAAAAAACTCATGGAACATTTTACCCTACCAGATCATTTCACAGCTGGAGATGTGGAGAAAGTCAAGGACGCTGCTCTTAGGAAGATGGCAATTGCATTCAACAACCACAAGAAAACTTTATGGAATAATTACGTCAAAGGAGGAAAGAAGACTCTAGAATTCAAGGGATCACTAGAGAAGCAAAGAGAACACTGGCCTGCTTTCATGAAATTCAAGGAATCAGAATTATCTAAGGAACGGTCCAGAAAAAAGAAGGCTAATGCTGCAAAAAAGGAGCAATTCCATAGGCTGGCGCCAGGTGGCTACGCGGTGGCAATGCCTAAGTGGGATAAGTCTGAGAAACAGATGCAAGCTGCACATGTCACTCCAGTTACATTGAGCTGGCCCCCAGGTGCAGAACTTGGTTCTATGCGCATGGGGGGGGGGCGTTGGACCCTGATAGGTCTCCAACGTATCTATAATTTATGAAGCATTCATGCTATTATATTATCTATTTTGGATGTTTACGGGCTTTATTATACACATTTATATTATTTTTGGGACTAACCTATTAACCGGATGCCCAACCCATATTGTTGTTTTCTTGCCTATTTCAATGTTTCGAAGAAACAGAATATCAAACGGAGTCCAAACGGAATGAAACCTTCGGGAGCGTTATTTTTGGAACGGAAGTGATCCAGGAGACTTGGA
>NC_057801.1:787747638-787765612 GCF_018294505.1 Triticum aestivum
CCCCTGTCTTGTGGGCCCCTCGAGCATCCCCCGACCGACTTCTTTCACCTATATAAGTCCATATACCCTAAAAACATCAAGGAAAACAATAGATTGGGAGTTCCGCCGCCGCAAGCCTCTGTAGCCACCAAAAATCAATCGGGACCCTGTTCCGGCACCCTGCCGGAGGGGGGATCCCTCACCGGTGGCCATCTTCATCATCCCGGCGCTCTCCATGACAAGGAGGGGGTAGTTCACCCTCGGGGCTGAGGGTATGTACCAGTAGCTATGTGTTTGATCTCTCTCTCTCTCGTGTTCTTGAGGTGATACGATCTTGATGTATCGCGAGCTTTGCTATTATAGTTGGATCTTATGATGTTTCTCCCCCTCTACTCTCTTGTAATGGATTGAGTTTTCCCTTTGAAGTTATCTTATCGGATTGAGTCTTTAAGGATTTGAGAACACTTGATGTATGCCTTGTCGTGCTTATCTATGGTAACAATGGGATATTCACGTGACCTACTTGATGTATGTTTTGGTGATCAACTTGCGGGTTCCGTGACCTTGGGAATCTATGCATAGGGGTTGGCACACGTTTTCGTCTTGACTCTCCGGTAGAAACTCTGGGGCACTCTTTGAAGTACTTTGTGTTGGTTGAATAGATGAATCTGAGATTGTGTGATGCATATTCTATAATCATGCCCACGGATACTTGAGGTGAGAATGGAGTATGTAGGTGACATTAGGGTTTTGGTTGATTTGTGTCTTAAGGTGTTATTCTAGTACGAAATCTATGATAGATCGGACGGAAAGAATAGCTTCATGTTATTTTACTACGGACTCTTGAATAGATAGATCAAAAAGGATAACTTTGCGGTGGTTTCGTACCCTACCATAATCTCTTCGTTTGTTCTCCGCTATTAGTGGCTTTGGAGTGACTCTTTGTTGCATGTTGAGGGATTGTTATGTGATCCAATTATGTTATTATTGTTGGGAGAACTTGCACTAGTGAAAGTATGAACCTTAGGCCTTGTTTCCTAGCATTGCAATACTGTTTACACTCACTTTTAACGTTTGCTACCTTGCTGTTTTTATAATTTCAGATTACAAATACTCATATCTACCATCCATATTGCACTTGTATCACCATCTCTTCGCCGAACTAGTGCACCTATACAATTTATCATTGTATTGGATGTGTTGGGGAAACAAGAGATTCTTTGCTATTTGGTTGCAGGGTTGTTTGAGAGAGACCATCTTCATCCTACGCCTCCCACGGATTGATAAACCTTAGGTCATCCACTTGAGGGAAATTTGCTACTGTCCTACAAACCTCTGCACTTGGAGGCCCAACAACGTCTACAAGAAGAAGGTTGTGTAGTAGACATCAGACCCGAAGACAGGCCAGGATTCAAAGAAGGCCTCTCTTAAAGGAGACGAAGTTAAGTTACTTGACGCAATAGAAGATGCTCTAAAGGGGGTGTTCACGCCCAACAGAGAGAACGACGAGCTTACGTGCGCCCTAGGAAATCCTGAACACCCAGGAAGAACACGAGGCAAGGGCGTTGTTCCGTGGTATGAGGGCTTTTCGGACTGGAACACCGACAACAGAAGACGTGCGAGAAGGAAGATGGAGGAGGAGAAGAAGAATAAGAAGCTTGAGTATGACCAGAGGAAGCAGGAAGCAGAACGCCTCCAAGGCCTAGAATCAGCGCAGGCGGACTTGGCACCCAAATTCCAGCGGCAGCAGCAGCAGATAGACTCGCTTAGCTAGGAAAAGGGGGTCTCAGCAGCGGCAGCAGCTAGCGGATGATCCAGCATTGGATAGCACCATCCCATCCATGCCGAGAAGCAGCATGGGTTCCGCCCCGGGCGACACACTGCTGGATAGATACCCTGTGGATGACATCATGGAGAACACTAACTGTGAGCTACACTTCAAAATAAAGAACATATCCGTGAAGGTTGCGGATGCCGTTGTTTAGACAAATCCCCCCGGAGAAACCTTCCATTGCAGGCTGATTCCAGTCGGCTATGCTCGTGTCGTGGTTGATGAGGTGCTGGATGACCATTATTCGGAGCTACAGCTTGACATTCCTGGAGGTGGCGAGGAGCACACACTGGGAGAGGCCATACATCCTATCATCCTATGGAGAAAGGATTGCATCATCTTTCGAAGGCCATCGACACCGCATCAGCTAGAGCTTGACATTCCAGGAGGTGACGAGGAGCAGACGACTCCCGCTCCTCCTAGTTTGGCACAGCTTCAGGCCACTCCTCCTGCTTCAACTCAGCCAACGCGTCAGGCCACTCCTCCTGCTTCAACTCAGCCAATGCATGAGGCCACTCCTCCTACTTCAACTCAGCCAACGCATGAGGCAACTCCTCTTGCTTCAACTCAGCCAATGCGTGAGGCCACTCCTCCTCCTCCGAGTCCACCAACACGTGTCACTCCTCCTCCAAGTCCGACACCACGTCAGCCATCTCCGCTGCCTCAGCAATCGCGGAAGAGAGCCGCCGCAGCTATGGTGCGTAGTGCTACAAGTCGAGGTAGATACGAGGTACAGGCGGAGGCAAGCGATTTCAATATGGTCCAAGCCTCGGGCCCCTTTCGCAGAAGCCTTACGACATGACCAAGGAGGAAAATGAAGCCATAGTGAAGGCCCAAGTGGACGCCCATTTTATACCGAAACCGCCACCGCCGCCAAGGAAGAAAGTGCCCGAGGATAAGATTGACCACTTTATTCGTATGGCTAAAGCACCAGCTCCCAATCCTGTTGACTTAGACTATGAGCGCCAATCAGGAAGGCACATCGAGCATGACAAAAGGAGTTGAGCTCGAGCTCGAGCCAAGCAGCTGGCCAAAAATGCAGGAAAACCGTTCCCCAGCTAGGAGAACAGGCGGCGCAATCGATCCCCCCACTTGTTGTACCAACACATGAGAGTACCGACGCCGGTTAGTTGGTAATAACCGATGAGCATATAAGGCAGGCTGAAATGCTCGGTATCACTGTTGGACAACTCCTCAAGATTGAGCCCATGTCTCTGCTGAGAGATGAGTGATAACCCACAAGTGTAGGGGATCGCAACAACTCTCGAGGGTGAAGTACAACCCAAATTTATCGATTCGACACAAGGGGAGCCAAAGAATATTCTTGAGTATTAGCAGTTGAGTTGTCAATTCAACCACACCTGGATAACTTAGTATCTGCAGCAAGGTATTTAGTAGCAAAGTAGTATGATAATAATGGTAACAGTAGCAACAGTAAAGATAAATGTTTTTTGGGTTTTTTTATAGTAGTTGTAACAGTAGCAACGGAAAAGTAAATAAGCGAATAACAATATATGAAAAGCTCGTAGGCAATGGATCAGTGATGGATAATTATGCCGGATGCGATTCCTCATGCAATAGTTATAACATAGGGGGATATAGAACTAGCTCCAATTCATCAATGTAATGTAGGCATGCATTCCATAAATAGTCATACGTACATATGGAAAAGAACTTGCATGACATCTTTTGTCCTACCCTCCCGTGGCAGCGGGGTCCTAGTGGAAACTAAGGGATATTAAGGCCTCCTTTTAATAGAGAACCGGACCAAAGCATTAACACGTAGTGAATACATGAACTCCTCAAACTACAGTCATAACCGAGAAGTATACCGATTATTATCACTTCGGGGTTGTCGGATCATAACACACAATATGTGACTATAGACTTGCAAGATAGGATCAAGAACACACATATTCATGGAAACATAATAGGTTCAGATCTGAAATCATGACACTCGGGCCCTAGTGACAAGCATTAAGCATAGCAAAGTCATAGCAACATCAATCTCAGAACATAGTGGATACTAGGGATCAAACCCTAACAAAACTAACTTGATTACATGGTAAATCTCATCCAATCCATCACCGACCAGCAAGCCTATGATGGAATTACTCACGCACGGCGGTGAGCATCATGAAATTGGTGATGGAGGATGGTTGATGATGACGACGGCGACGAATCCCTCTCTCCGGAGCCCCGGACGGACTCCAGATCAGCCCTCCCGAGAGAGATTAGGGCTTGGCGGCGGCTCCGTGTCGTAAAACGCGATGAAACTTTCTCTCTGATTTTTTTCTCCCCGAGACGGAATATATGGAGTTGGAGTTGAGGTCGGAGGAGGTCCAGGGGGCCCACGAGATAGGAGGCCGCGCCCTAGGGGGGCGCCCCCTGTCTCGTGGACAGGCTGTGGGCCCCCTGACATTAATTCTTTCACCAAAAATTCTTATTAATTCCAAAAAGTGCCTCCGTGGATTTCCAGGACATTCCGAGAACTTTTCTTTTCTACACATAAAACAACATCATGGTAGTTCTGCTGAAAACAACGTTAGTCCGGGTTAGTTTCATTCAAATCATGCAAGTTAGAGTCCAAAACAAGGGCAAAAGTGTTTGGAAAAGTAGATACGTTGGAGATGTATCAACTCCCCCAAGCTTAAACCTTTGCTTGTCCTCAAGCAATTCAGTTGATAAACTGAAAGTGATAAAGAAAAACTTTTACAAACTCTGTTTGCTCTTGTTTTTGTAAACATGAAAAGCCAGCATTCAAGTTTCAGCAAATATTATGAACTAACCATACTTACAATAACACTTAGCTCTCACAATTACTCATATCAATAGCATAATCAGCTAGCGAGCCATAATAATAAAACTCGGATGACAAGACTTTCTCAAAATAATCATAACATGATATAACAAAATGGTATCTCGCTAGCCCTTTCTGAGACTGCAAAACATAAATGCAGAGTACCTTTAAAGATCGAGGACTGACTAAACATTGTAATTCATGGTAAAAGAGATCCAGTCAAGTCATACCCAATATAAACTAGTAATAATGAGTGCAAATGACAGTGTGCTCTCCAGCGGGTGCTTTTAATAAGAAGGATGACGACCCAACATAAAAGTAAATAGATAGGCCCTTCGCAGAGAGAAGCAGGGATTTGTAGAGGTGCCAGAGCTCGATTTTAAAATAGAGATTGAATAACATTTTGAGCGGTATACTTTTGCTGTCAACGCAACACCTATGAGATGGCTGTATCTTCCATACTACATGCATTATAGGCAGTTCCCAAACAGAATGGTAAAGGTTTATACTCCCCCAACCACCAACAAGCATCAATCCATGGCTTGCTCGAAACAACGAGTGCCTCCAACATACAACAACCCTGGGGGAGTTTTGTTTAATTATTTTAATTTGCTTTGATCTTTTTGGATCATGGGACTGGGCATCCCGGTTACCGTCCCTTTCTCGTGAATGAGGAGCGGAGTCCACTCCTCTTGAGAATAATCCACCTAGCATGGAAGATATAGGCAGCCCTAGTTGTAACATGAGCTGCTCGAGCATACAAAATAGAATTTCATTTGAAGGTTTGGAGTTTGGCACATACATATTTACTTGCAACGGCAGGTAGATACCGCATATAGGTAGGTATAATGGACTCATATGGAATAACTTTGGGGTTTAAGGAGTTTGGATGCACAAGCAGTATTCCCGCTTAGTACAGGTGAAGGCTAGCAAAAGACTGGGAAGCGACCAACTGAGAGAGCGACAACAGTCGTAAGCATGCATTAAAATTAATTCACACTGAGTATAAGCATGAGTAGGATATAATCCACCATGAACATAAATATCGTGAAGGCTATGTTGATTTGATTCAACTACATGCGTGAACATGTGCCAAGTCGAGTCACTCAATTCATTCAAAGGAGGATACCATCCCATCATATCACATCATAATCATTCTAATAGCATGTTGGCAAGCAAGGTAAACCATTATAACTCATAGCTAATCAAGCATGACACAAGTAACTATAATCTCTAAATGTCATTGCAAATATGTTTACTTCATAATAGCTGACTCAGGAACGATGAACTCATCATATTTACAAAAACAAGAGAGGTCGAGTTCATACCAGCTTTTCTCATCCCAATAAGTCCATCATATATCATCATTATTGCCTTTCACTTGCATGACCGAACGATGTGTATAATAATAAGAGTGCATGTGCATTGGACTAAGCTGGAATCTGCAAGCATTCAACTCAAGAGAGAAAACAAGTAATATGGGCTCCAAATTAAATAAACAATCATGCATATAAGATCCACTAAGCATTTTTAATATGGTCTTCTCGACCCCCAAAGGAAAGAAAATAAAATAAAACTATTTACACGGGAAAGCTCCCAACAAGTAAAAGAAGAATGAGAAATCTTTTTGGGTTTTCATTTTAATTCTACTACCGGCAAGGGAATTAAACTAACTAATTTTTTTGGTTTTTCTCAAGGTTTATCAAACACACAAGAAGAAAACTAGAAAAAGAAATTTAAACTAGCATGGATAATACAATGAAAGAGTATGAGCACCGACGACTAGTGTGTGAACATGAATGTAAAGTCGGTGAGAAATACGTACTCCCCCAAGCTTAGGCTTTTGGCCTAAGTTGGTTTAATACCAAGGACCGCCGCTACTCTTCCCGGTGTAATGGGAGGTGTAATCAGGATACCACTGGCTGGTCATCTCCGGATCCCACTGGACAGATGATGCATGATAAGGGTCCAGTTCAGGTTCCGGCTCAGGTTTAGGTTCTAGAGTAAAAGCTTGGGCTCGATGATTGTTCACCGATTCCGGTGTGACGAGAAATTTTTCTGCAAGCATGTCAAACAACAGAGGCGCAAGCAAAATAATAATCTCAAAGTGTTTCTTATTGAATCTAAGTTTATACAAGAGCATCCTAGCTTCGTTGTCAACAATAAACTTATGTGCTACCATGCTCTTGTAATCTAAAATGTGAGGAGGCAATGTTGTCTCCTCCTCCTCATGGTGCCTAATGGGTATCTGAAAATGTTTAGCAAGACGTGAAGCATAGATACCTCCAAATATGGGGCCTTTTGTACGATTAAGGGCTAGCCGTTTAGCAATGACGACACCCATATTAAAACTATTGTCTCCAAGCAAAGCATGTTGAAGAATGATAATATCAGGAACACTCAAGTTTCCACTATTCCCACGACCAATCAAGCATCTACTAGCAAATATGGCAAAGTAGCGTAAAACAGGAAAGTGTATGCTAGAGACTTTTGCTTCGTAACCCTTCTTTGGCTCCTCTACAGCGATAGTATTAACAAAGCCAGCCACATCTTCATGATGGGGTTCCTCTAATTCTCCCTCATAAGGTATCCTACATACTGTGCAAAAATGATGTAAAGACATTTCTTTGAACTCATCATGTAAGTGAAATGATAATACAGGCGGTGATTTCTTAGGATAAAAATAAAAGTTTTGCACGAAAGTATTGGTGAGTAAGAGATACTGATCGATTCGGTCGTTGATGAAACCGGTGAGGTCTGCAGTCTCGATTAAAGCATAAAAGTCTTCATGAATTCCAGCCTCTTTCAAGAAATCATCACATGACCATTCACACGGTCGTACTTCCCCTAGGCGAGGAAGATTATACTTGGCTTTTTCCTTCTCTTTAGCTTGTTTTTCCTGAGAGCCTTGGCTAGAAGAGCCCCTCAAAAGTCTCCTTAACATTCTTTGAAAATTTCTGAAATTTTTAGTAACTTCAAAATAAAAGTGCATAAAACTAAACAAGATTGATAGCAACTACTCCTACAAGTGCCTAGAGCCCATATCATGCATGGGAATTGCTTGGGACCTCAAAAATTTAACATGCAAGCTCAAGAACATGGTCACCTAAGCAGCAAAAATTTGCAATGAATAAAGCACTAGAACAAACACTAATTGGACTAATGGAGGAGTCACATACGAAGCAACAATCTCCCAAAGCAGTTTTGTGAATGGAGCTTTGAGCTAAGAGATCGAAAATCACAGCAAAACGAGTTAGAACTCGTGCTTGAGCTAGATGGGGATTTTTTGGGTAGAAGATGAAGTGTGTGGGTGCTGACATAAGTGGAGGGGAGCCACCAGGGGCCCACGAGACAGGGGGGCGCGCCCTATAGGGGTGGGGCGCCCTCCTCTCTCGTGGCCTGGTGCTTGCCCCTCCTGTAGTGTTTTCAGTGCCTAAAATCCTCAAATATTCCAGAAAAAATCATACTAAATTTGCAGGGCATTTGGAACACTTTTATTTTTGGACTATTTTTCTAATGCATAGATAATTCAGAAAACAGACGGATAATACTATTTTTGCTTTATTTAATCTAAAAACCAGAAAGTAAAAAGAGGGTACAGAAGGTTGTGCCGTGTAGTTTCATCCATCTCGTGATCATCAAAATGAACCCGCTAACAAGGTTGATCAAGTCTTGTTAACAAACTCATTCCGAATAACACGGAACTGGAGAAATTTCGAATAACACTAAGTTACCTCAACTGGGATATGAAAATCCCCAACAATAAGAATATCATATTTTTTTGACAGTAGGGAGAGGAAATTCAAAACCTCCAAAAATGATAGTTGGAACTTTTTCAATAGAATTGATGCTATGAACTTGAGATTGTTTCCTCGGAAAGTGTACCGTATGCTCATTAACATTAACATGAAAAGTGACATTGCCTTTGTTGCAATCAATAACAACCCCTGCAGTGTTAAGAAAAGGTCTACCAAGGATAATAGACATACTATCGTCCTCGGGAATATCAAGAATAACAAAGTCCGTTAAGATAGTGACATTTGCAACCACAACAGGCACACCCTCACAAATGCCGACATGTATAGCAGTTGATTTATCATCCATTTGCAAAGATATTTCAGTAGGTGTCAACTTATTTAATTCATATCTACGATATAAAGAGAGAGGCATAACACTAACACCGGCTCCAAGATCACATAAAGCAGTTCTGACATAATTTCTTTTAATGGAGCATGGTATAGTTGGAACACCCGGATCTCCAAGTTTCTTTGGTATTCCACCCTTAAAAGTGTAATTAGCAAGCATGGTGAAAATTTCAGCTTCCGGTATCTTTCTTTTATTTGTGATGATATCCTTCATATACTTAGCATAAGGATTTAGTTTAAGCATATCAGTTAAGCGCATACGTAAGAAAATAGGTCTAATCATTTGAGCAAAGCGCTCAAAATCCTCATCATCCTTTGACTTGGATGGTTTAGGAGGAAAGGGCATGGGTTTCTGAACCCATGGTTCTCTTTCTTTCCCGTGCTTCCTAGCAACAAAGTCTCTCTTATCATAATGTTGATTCTTTGATTGTGGGTTATCAAGATCAACAGCAGGTTCAATCTCTACATCATTGTTTTTGCTAGGTTGAGCATCAACATGAACATCATTATTAGCATTATCATCAGGTTCATGTTCATCTCCGGATTGTGTTTCAGCATCAGAGATAGAAGTTTTATTAGGATTCTTAGGTGTTTCTACATTAGGTTCACTAGAAGTTTGCAAAGTACTACCATTCTTCTTTTTCTTCTTCTTAGAAGAACTAGGAACATCTAGATTATTATTCTGAGAATCTTGTTCAATTCTTTTAGGGTGGCCTTCAGGATACAAAGGTTCCTGAGTCATTCTACCAGTTCTAGTAGCCACTCTAACGGCAAAGTCATTTTTATTATTCAATTCATTAAGAAAAGCATTTTGAGCTTTGAGTACTTGCTCAGCTTGAGTGGCAACCATAGAAGCATATTTGCTAAAGCGGTGAAGTTCATCTTTAACTCTAGCCAGATTATCACCTACACGTCCTATCTTGAAAGCGTTATTCTTTAACTCTCTACCAACATAAGCATTAAAAGTTTCTTGTCTAGCCATAAAGTCATCAAATTCATCTAAGCATGGGCTATGAAATTTAGTAGAGGGTATTTCAACTTTATCATATCTATAGAGAGAATTTACCTTTACTACCTGTGTCGGGTTATCAAGACAATGTGATTCTTCAGGCGGTAAATTAAGACCATGTATTTCTTCAATAGGTGGTAAATTCTTAACATCTTCAGCTTTAATACCTTTTTCTATAATTGATTTCTTTGCCTCTTGCATATCTTCAGGACTGAGAAATAAAACACCTCTCTTCTTCGGAGTGGGTTTAGGAATAGGCTCAGGAGTTGGCTCAATTGGTTCAGGAATTACTTCAGGAACTAGCTCAGGAAGAGTCCAATTATTTTCATTAGTCAACATTTATTCAATAATATTTCAGCTTCGTCGACTGTTCTTTCCCTGAAAACACAACCAGCACAACTATCCAAGTAGTCCTTGGAAGCATCGGTTAGTCCATTATAAAAGATATCAAGTATTTCATTTTTCTTAAGAGGATGATCAGGCAAAGCATTAAGTAACCGGAGAAGCCTCCCCCAAACTTGTGGGAGACTCTCTTCTTTGATTTGCACAAAATTATATATTTCCCGCAAGGCAGCTTGTTTCTTATGAGCAGGGAAATATTTAGCAGAGAAGTAATAAATCATATCCTGGGGACTACGCACACAACCAGGAGCAAGAGAATTATACCAAGTCTTAGCATCACCCTTTAATGAGAACCGAAATATCTTAAGGATATATAAATAGCGAGACTTCTCATCATGAGTAAACAGGGTGGCTATATCATTCAACTTGGTAAGATGTGCCACAATAGTTTAGATTCAAGTCCATAAAAAGGATCGGATTCAACTAAAGTAATAATATCAGGATCAACAAAGAATTCATAATCCTTATCAGTAACACAGATAGGTGATGTAGCAAAAGCGGGACCGGGTTTCATTCTAGCATTAAGAGACTGCTGCTTCCATTTAGCTAATAATTTCTTAAGATCATTTCTATCATTGCAAGCAAGAATTTCCATAGCAGCTGCTTCATTCATAACATAACCCTTAGGAACAACAGGTAATACATAATCATTGGGGGAACGTTCATCATCGCTATCATCAATAATAGGTTCTTCAATATTTTCATTCCCCCTAACTCTAGCAAGTTGTTCATCTAGAAATTCACCTAATGGCAAAGTAGTATCACGCACAGAAGTAGTTTCATCATGCATAGCAGAAGTGGCATCATCAATAACATGCGACATATCAGAATTCATAGCAGCAGTAGGTTTAGGTGTTGCAAGCCTACTAATAATGAAAGGAGAATCTAGTGCAAAGCTAGATGGCAGTTCCTTACCTCCCCTCATAGTTGAGGGCAAAATCTTGGTCTTAGCGTCTTTCAAGTTCTTCATAGTGATCAAGAGATATAAATCCCAAGTGACTCAGAGAATAGAGCTATGCTCCCCGGCAATGGCGTCAGAAATTAGTCTTGATAACCCACAAGTGTAGGGGATCGCAACAGCTTTCGAGGGTGAAGTACAACCCAAATTTATTGATTCGACACAATGAGAGCCAAAGAATATTCTTGGGTATTAGCAATTGAGTTGTCAATTCAACCACACCTGGATAACTTAGTATCTACAACAAGGTATTTAGTAGCAAAGTAGTATGATAATAATGGTAACAGTAGCAACAGTAAAGATAAATGTTTTTGGGTTTTTATAGTAGTTGTAACAGTAGCAACAGAAAAGTAAATAAGCGAAGAACAATATATGAAAAGCTCGTAGGCAATGGATCAGTGATGGATAAGTATGCCGGATGCGATTCCTCATGCAATAGTTATAACATAGGGTGATATAGAACTAGCTCCAATTCATCAATGTAATGTAGGCATGCATTTCGTAAATAGTCATACGTGCATATGAAAAAGAACTTGCATGACATCTTTTGTCCTACCCTCCCGTGACAGCGGGGTCCTAGTGGAAACTAAGGGATATTAAGGCCTCCTTTTAATAGAGAACCGGACCAAAGCATTAACACATAGTGAATACATGAACTCCTCAAACTACGGTCATCACCGAGAAGTATCCCGATTATTGTCACTTCGGGGTTGTCGGATCATAACACATAATAGGTGACTATAGACTTGCAAGATAGGATCAAGAACACACATATATTCATGGAAACATAATAGGTTCAGATCTAAAATCATGGCACTCGGGCCCTGGTGACAAGCATTAAGCATAGCAAAGTCATAGCAACATCAATCTCAGAACATAGTGGATACTAGGGATCAAACCCTAACAAAACTAACTTGATTACATGGTAAATCTCATCCAACCCATCACCGTCCAGAAGGCCTATGATGGAATTACTCACGCACGGCGGTGAGCATCATGAAATTGGTGATGGAGGATGGTTGATGATGACGATGGCGACGAATCCCCCTCTCCATAGCCCCGAACGGACTCCAGATCAGCCCTCCCGAGAGAGATTAGGGCTTGGCGGCGGCTCCGTGTCGTAAAACATGATGAAACTTTCTCTCTGATTTTTTTCTCCCCGAGACGGAATATATGGAGTTGGAGTTGAGGTCGGAGGAGGTCCAGGGGCCCCACGAGATAGGAGGCCGCGCCCTAGGTGGGGCCCCTGTCTCGTGGATAGGCTGTGGGCCCCCTGGCATTAATTCTTTCGCCAAAAATTCTTATTAATTCCAAAAAGTGCCTCCGTGGATTTCCAGGACATTCCGAGAACTTTTTCTTTTCTACACATAAAACAACATCATGGTAGTTCTGCTAAAAACAGTGTCAGTCCGGGCTAGTTTCATTCAAATCATGCAAGTTAGAGTCCAAAACAAGGGCAAAAGTGTTTGGAAAAGTATATACGTTGGAGACGTATCAATGAGGACATAAAACGGAAATATGTCCGCGGCCAACCTTTGGTCAAGCCTGAGGAGGTTAAGAACCTCCCAACGAGAATGTATGAATTGCATGACTGGTACATGAAAATTACCAACAGTTCCAATCGAGAGTCCCTCATGGTGAAAGTCAAGGAAGAGTATTACTTCCATAACTAGCTCTGACCGTTGAGTATTCAGAACTATTTCAGTTATTCAATCAGGACACACTCGAAAAATCTCTCGTCAGTTGCTGTTGTATGTAAGTGATTTCTTTCTGTAATTTAAGTCTCAAGCTAGTTGTAGTGCTTATTGACCGATCATTACCTGTAGTTATCCTCACTATATTATTTTCTGTGGTATTATGCCGGATGAAGATGTATGAAATGAAAAACGTGGACGCTATGGCATTGGGTTCATTGACCCAAATACCGTTAATGAACAAACATGGACATATCCATGGTATAAAGCCGATTTAGAGAAAAACATGCTAGAGTTCTCGAAGCACCTCAATACCAATGAAGATATACTACTTCCTTACAACTTCCTGTGAGTCACACTGTCTTGTACTAAAAAAAATCTATTTTTGCTTACTAGCTAGCTAGATGTTAATAATTAAGTGTATAGGGTTTAGGGTAGTTGATGAGTGTTATGCACATGCCCGCTTAATTAAGATATGCAACGTGTGTGCATGCAGTTAACATTAGATCTTGTTAGTCATTAAAGTTGACGAAGGAACAGTTGAAGTACTGGACTCACTACTTAAAAACGAATTGACTACTCAATCTTGAAGGGAATAGTCGACAGGTAATTTCAATCATTATTAACTATATGTCGGCCTCTTTAGTTCGTCATTTCCCGATATCAATTATTTAATAACTCGTTTATTCATTTTCTTTGCCGGCGGGCAAGGCTTGGGAAAAGTTCAGGAATGAGGTTCCAGGTCCATGGAAAGAAAAGATGTATTGATTTCGACCCAAGGTATAATTATTTAAGTACTAGCTAGCTACCATGCATCTAGTTTCAATACCATTAATTATCATGCTTGATTAATTATTACCTGATTAAATTCTATTCTCGTAAAGGCCCTGAAGCAGGCAAAGGGGAGTGATGTGTGTGCATACTACATTTGCGAGAACATTCACATGATGGCGTCCGAAATAACCAAATCTGAAAGACAGCTTATTAATATCTAGTCACAGAACTAATACACATGCATATCGATCTCCTTCTTAACAGTTCAGTGAGGTGCGGGAGCAGCTCCTACTAGAGGAGCGCATACGAGCACTTCAAGAGTAAATAGCGGGATTTTTGCTCGACCAGGTCATAGATCCCAAAGAGGAATTCTATTACCCGCTAACGCCCCCATGAACCACTACCAATTGTCATCGTGCTCCGAAGGCACCAAGGCAAATGCCACTGGCTCCGAAGGCAACATATAGGAGAAATTGTATATATACCTAATTGTATATATATATACATGTGTATGTGTGTGAATAATGGTGGATATATATAAGCAAAAATACCCGTGCATTGCAACGGGATTAAAATAATAGCACATTTGTCTAAAATGATAAGCATTTCAGGACCTTCATATGTGCACGTCCTCTGTTTTAACAGGATGTGCAATGGATCAACTGAGGGTAGATTTTTTCGGGATGCCATTTTAAAACAAGCGATGTGGTCCCAAGGCAACTTAGTTCAAGTTATTAGTTCATTCTGAAATTAAAAAAACGTGTACCTAATGCCACGAGCTCAATTTTAAAGTAAATGGAAAGAAATAATATTGCAAACAAATTTAAAGTAAGTCATTGAGCAAATAAATGTGGAGTAACACTGACGGGAAGCAAAACGTGCTTGTTTGTGTTAGGTGAGATCAGGAAAGGTACCTTGTCAACACCTTGCCTTCTGATCGTCGCACCTTGCATGAACTCCAAACCCTTCCTCCCTTACTCCAACGTTGTTCCTTTCTCGTCCAATATCATTTGTAGGCACCCTACCATCAATTGTGTGTTGCAATAGGGAAAACTTTGACGTGTATCCATATATTTCGCAAAACACATTTGCAATTCATGAAAATCATACGTGCAAAATAGAACGTGTGTTACAATTCACATTATAAATTAAATTTGAGTTTGCATGGTATTTGAGAGATTACCTGTCGTAGCTCCCAGTCGGTTTGCTTCTGACTCCCTTATCTTCCCTTTGGTATGAAATTGCTGGGTTGCGACGTTAATCCTGAAAAACAAAATACTATTTAAATATGTAACATTTGACATATAAACTTTTCATCAGATTATCAATCAAATATATGGCACTCCATAGATACACAAAGAGTGGTCAAAATTTTATTATTGAATTTGGATCAAAATAAACTTCCTTGGTTTCTCAAAAAGAAACAAATTGCTTCCAATTGGAGAATTACCTCTGCAGATGATGCTCAAGGAAGCAAATATTTGTGTAAATCTATGCAAAACCAAATCTGTGAAATGCACGATGCAATTTCAGAGAAGAAAATGAAATATTATTAGGAAAATCGGCATCCTGTCCAAGCCTTTTAATTCCAGAAACAAAATAATTTTGGGCCTCACCAAATATGTGAAATTTTCACATATTTCGGAAATTATTTTGGATTTTCAGATTCCAAATTTTATTTTAATGAAAAAGGACGCTAATTTTTATAGTATTAATTGAGAGAACAATATATGTGCATGGAAAACAGATTGAATTGGGCATCTGCTCTCGGTCATTTATCCGCCAAATGGTTCAACAGAACAGATTAATACGTTAACATCAATTAGCTCATTTACGACAGAGCAGTATCTGCATACATTGAGGAGAGCTCTTAGTCATGGATATCAAGTTGGTAAAGACGTCGAGGGTAGCTCTTGGCCGTACATATTAGTTACATGTACATCACATCGGTATTAGCCTAGGGAAATTAATAACAAAACTGTCTGCTCTAAGCAACTTGGCCAAAAAGAACTGTGTGCATGGTAGTGAAAATAGTTACTAACTGTTCAACCATTCTAGACATTTCATATTCCAATCATAGTGCAAAATGCAACAGACCATGAAGAAAACAATACACAATTTGTAGCATCAAGTCAGAGACAACAAAATAAGGGCAGAGGCAACCAATCTTCACAAGATTATAGCTTTCTATTAGAGAAGAGAAAACCTAACCGTGATTGTCAGGCTTACAATCTAGAATTTAAATAGAGCAGCATATAAAATTTGGGATTTGGACAAAAGAAATACAGTTTCAGCGTGTATTGCAAGCAGCCGTGGGCAGAGGAGGATGAAGCGGTCGCGGTTGAACCAGTGTGGTCGCGACGACCAGCTTCTCTAGGACCTTTCTCTGAAACCTGCACTGCCTTGCCTTGCCTCATCATACAAGGATTCAGATTCAGACCTATGACCATGGCGTCCGCACGACTGCGGCATTTCTTTTTCCTCATTATCATCAATCCATCTCTTCCTCTTTTTGAGATTTCACCACCAGCGTCGTATCTTTTTCCTCATTGGGTCATGATTCATACCCATCCATCGTATCCAGAGAGACTAAATTAGGCAACTAAATCTTCATATCAAACAATGGTGCAGCCGCTTGCTGAGTCCCGACTTGGCTTTCTTCCAGGCTGCTTGTGAACGTATATAATTATAAACAGGTGGGGCTCGTTGTACGGGTGCAACACTACAAGGTTCAAATTCCATTGGGCGCACTAAGTTTTGCCTCTATTAGCCAACCCAGGCCCAGCCCAGGTCGACCTCGTCCTTATCCCTTTTCTTCTTTCTTCCTTCTTTTTTTTCTTCTATGTTCGTTTTTCTGTTTTCTTTTTTCTTCTTCCTACGTTCAACGAACTTTTACCAAATTTGTCAAATTCTTCTTCAAAATCGATGAACAGTTTTCAAATTCAGTGAACTTTTTAAAAAAATTGATGAACTTTTTTTTAATTTCGATTAACTTTTCTTCAAATCTGATGAACTTTTTTTGAATTTGATGAACTTTTTTCGAATTTGATTAACTTTTTTTAAAAGTGATGAACTTTATTTCAAATTCAATGAACCTTTTTTCACTCTTTTGGAATATTTTTTTGAAGTCAATGAACTGTTTTTCAAAAATCATGATCTTTTTTTAAGTTGATGAACTTTTTTTCAAATTCGTGAACTATTTCCAAAGTTGATGAACTGTTTTCAAAATTGGTAAACTTTTTTAAAAATTGATAAACCTTTTTCAAATATGTGAATTTTTCTCTCAAGATTTGTGAACTATTTTTCAAACGGATGAACTTTTTTCAAAATCGATAGACATTTTTGTCGAAATAAGAAAGTGCGCTGCAATAATGTTTACATGTGTAATAAATTGCACGGCAAGAAAACGTACTTAAATAACTCGCTCTGGAAATTTTCTGTAGCACGTCGTTGGTAAGATGGTAAGCAGTTTTGTTTACTGTTGTCACGACGGGAGTTCGATTCTTAAGGCAAACAAAATTTTGCTATTTTTTTGCTTTTTAACGCTACCCCCTGAAACAGCCAGTATCGTCGTAATTTTGCTGGGCCGGCCCAGTCGCATCGCCCTTCGGGCGCCCGTACGAGTAACTGGTGCCGAGAGCGCCGGTTAGGAGCTCTCCCTCACAACCGCACACTGTCTTCCCATCGATCCCAACCTAGCGCCGCCACCCGAGCTTGCTTGCCCCGCCCCCTAGCGCCTCTGCTAGTTCCCTTCCCCGCATCTTCTTCTTTCTTCCTCTTCCTTTCCTGTTGACCTGGCTCCCGCAACTTTGCCTCCCTGCCGCCTGGCCCCTTAAGCGAGCGGCCACGCCTGGCGCCGCGGACGTCCTCGACAACCTCCGCATCGCCATGGCAAGCATCCCCGCACGCCGAAGACCGCCTTTCTGTCGCCCTCTTCACCCCATTCTCCCGTGCGAGCGCGCACCCGACATTGCCCCAGCCACACCTGCATGCCTCGACCACCTCCAGTGTGAGTGCTCCTGCCCCATGGATCTCTCCCGCACAAGCTCAACGTCACCAGCCTCTGTACGACCTCTCCACACATGTGTTCCGCCGCCCTGCTTCGCGTCATCCCGGATCTCTTCGCGTGTTCCCACACCTCGCCTGTACGCCTGCCGGCCAGGCCAGCCGCTCCGCGTGCCTCGCGCCACACCGTTCATGTAAAACAGTCGAGAGAGAAGAAAGAAAAACGAACCGGTACGGTGGCAGGAGGGTGTTATATGGGATTTGGTGGGAGGGCAAAACGGTCCGAAAGATAATGACGGTGGGTATATATATATATATATATATATATATATATATATATATATATATATATATATATATATATATATATATATATA
>NC_057801.1:787765860-787766692 GCF_018294505.1 Triticum aestivum
CTAATAATAAAGCAAATTGGTTTCCTTCGTCCGTCATGCACTTTTGCATAAAACACCTTGCATTTTTCATGAATTAACCCGCAGTACACACTTAAGTCATAACCGAACCGTTATTTTACATTTTTACGGAAACCCCCCTGCCATATTAGATAATTCACCCGTCGATCATATATAAGTCAAACAAATGTTTTTCTAAATTATTCATATCTTTTAAATCGTAACTCCGATTTTAACATGTTATATATGAAAATTGATTAGAAAAATGTGTAGAATCTGAATATGATGTTATTTTGTTTGTTAAATATTTCTTAAATATTATTTTGGAAGATATTTAAGTCAAACAAATATTTTTCTTAATTATCCATATCTATTAAACCGTAACTCCGATTTTAACATGTTATATATGGAATTTGAATAGAAAAATATGTAGAGTTTGAATATGATGTTATTTTTACCTATTAAATATTTTAAAATATTATTTTAAAAGCGAACTTGTAACCTATAGGGCATGTCCGTTTTTCTTTCGTACCACGACGATCTGGATTGCAAATAAACAACCACTAAAATCATAAAGAGACGAAAGAAAACATCGATAACCACACATGAGCACCTCTGAAAAAACTGGCAGCGGAAAAATAACATTCAAACACACTTTGGTTTGTGTGAACACCGAGGCCACTGAGGGTGAGAAGGAGGATAAGCGGCAACATAAAAATGATGCCTCGCTAAAATAAAGTGCATGAACATATTATGATTATTGGGTTAAGAGTGTGTGTTATTTTTTTCTCCCGTTGCAACGCACGGGCTCTTTTGCTAGTGTGTGTGTGTATAT
>NC_057801.1:787766995-787775416 GCF_018294505.1 Triticum aestivum
TATGGGTCGCGCTATTCGCCACCTGGGTGAGGAATTCTCCTCGAACCCGACGCCACACCTACGCTGGAATAAAGCAGCGCAAACATAAATTTACCTCAGGCATAACTCGTAAAGATACATCATGGGACCCCACGTAAAAAAACACCGCGAGGTAAATTTACCTCTTGTCTCTACTCTCGAATCAGGAGAAAACCAACTCCATGGATCTTGGGAGGGCTCCGCCATTTTCCACGCCTCTCCTGCAGTCCACCAGCTCTACCCCTGATTTGTCCATCGTGCAGCCATGACGGTTCCCCATAGACCAGAGGAGCGGTTCGCTCTATCCTGTGGCCCGGAGCGGGCTCCGGTGGCTTTGCAGAAGGAAAGATGTCGTCTAGCCGGCGGGGTCCAGCTCAACTGAACCGGCGGCGCCAAGTTGGGCCGCGATCTCAGCGCCAGGGCAGCGTTCGGCGCATCAACGCACTCCGCGAGAGCGAGCCATTTTCATGTCTCTCCTCTCCCATCCTCACCTCCATGATTGGATCTGGATCCAAAGATTTCATCGGCTGCCGTTGAGTCGTCATGGTCTAGGTATGATCGACCTCCTCTTCAAGTTTGGTCAACGGTTCCTACTTCATGCGCCCATGAGCTCCAGCTCCGCCCCTTCCTCTCTTGAATATGGTCACCTGGGCACATCCCTCCCCTTATGACATACCTACCTATTTTTCAACACTGAAGTTATTTTGTTTTGACAAGAGTGAGTCAGAATTTGTGTGTTATGAGTTTGGCATCTAAATGGGGGTGGTAAGTTGTGATGGGACTGTGAATCACTTTGCCTGTTGTAATGCGAGCAGAACGAAATGACCATGTTATGATAAATAAAAATTCTTATGCTAAGGTCTTACAATGTTAGAACAAGTCGATGCATTATCTTTCTGAAACCAGCAGCAAAAGTATCAGTACCTCATTTTGTTGTGGGGAGCAGAGTCTAACAGCCAATTAGTTTTGTTTTTAGTGCAGCTTAGAAATTTCCATAACATGTGTGAAGGCTAATTTGATTCTCAGTTCGTACAGTCACCTTGCTCTATTTCAGTTCTGCATCCTAATCAGATTTTGAGTTTGCTTGGTTTGTTCAAAAACAAGATCAAATTTTTTCAAGTGAAGAGAGAAATTTATTGACATAGGAAAGTTCTCCACTAATGCTTTGCTATATGCCACCGAGGAAAGGTCCGCTCTCTCTCATTTAATTTTGATACCTGCCATGTAGGAAAGTTCTCCCTAAAACTTTGATTTCTCTGTATTTCCTGCGTGTGTTATGCACTGGACAAGTGTGAAAAAGTTGTTGTCTATTTGACATGAAGAAGTTGAGGTAATGTGTTGCAAACATGATGTTTTCCTAACATCCAATTAATTTGGTTGCAGGACTCCATCACCACTACACAATCACATATGGAGGCTACTGACTACTTATTTGTAGAATAAAGAGGCCAATATATTTAATCTTTTTAGGTATACTTTGGATTTAAGAAGAAGCTTAATCATTGTTATTTTATATATTTGATAGTTTTGACATAAACTCTCTCACATCTACTCAGTTGATTTGATTGGGAAGCTTAACGGTCTATGCACTACTCCCTACCACTGTACAGCAGTATTTTTGGCAGTGTACTATCCATTTCTGGCAATAACAAACACGGGAAACCTTATTTTGATTTCTGCAATTGTGTTATGCTGGTGCATCATATATCATCAAGAAAAAAATAGACATAATTGCCAGTATACCCGATTTTGTTTTGGAATTAAATGCTTTAGATCTTGGATGCCGCTTTATCTCCTCTGTTATGTTGACTCAGATTTTATTGGACATATTGTTCAACTGGCCATGGCAAGAAATTCTTGTTCAACGTGTTCTCAAAATGTTGACTGCAGATGTTGTCTTTGAGAAACTATTGACACAGAGAAGTAATGACCTTTTTTCAGTTTTGCATATTAAGAACTATTGTTTGTTAATATCTCACCAATCTTCTTTGAGACAATTACAGTTTTGTAATTTCCAAATTTATTGGAGAAAAGAGATCAAATTTTTCTTCTCATTCTCATGCAGCTTCAGATGTTTTACCCGTCAGCTTTTGCTATAGGCTTTTGTACATGTTATCTTGCTTACAGCAAGATCTGCATCCTTGCATTGTAGATGGTAGTTAAACCAACTAATTCAGTATGAACTAATAGTGCAGGGGTTTCTACAGATGCAGCGCCACCAAGGAATGTGTTGCGAGGAAGCACGTGTGGAGTGATGGTGCTGCAACACCGAGATGCTCGTGTCACCGACTAGAACAAGGCAACAAAAACAATCATATGCAGTCACTCGACCTGTCCATGCTTGCGGAAATTCAGAAGCTTGACTGAATCTTCCAATGCTAGAAGAAGATAGAATAACTCTGAATTTATATGCCATATGTGGAACATGTCATTCAGCCGATTTTTGGTTATTCATCTAACAAAATAGATGTATGCAAATGAATTTTTTAACAAGGCCAAGATTTCACTGCCGTATTTTTCATGATGTAGTGAATATTTATCGGGGGTGCAATGCATTTACCATTTGAATTATTATGTCGATAAAATTGCTCCATGCGAGCGGTTGCCAAATTTCCTTGTAGAAGTACCACTGGAAGTTCATTCTTCTAATTTGTGTGTGCTTTCAGCAAATGATGATAGGTTTATCAATAAGTGTCTTGTTGAGTGTATCTAAGAAAAATAATGTTGAGTTATTGGTTTGGGAGTCCTCTTTTTGATTCTCCTCCAGCGTTTTGTAGCACTGTCTACCTGATCATCACGTCTTGTGCTCAACCCATTAGTTGACCACACACGAAAAGATTCTTTGTGTTCAACTCATTAGCTCTAGACCACACACAAAAATATTCTTGTGAGTTGTTGTGAAGACATAAGTATTGCATTGATACACTGGGCTACATGAGACCTACTCAAAAAGCACTTGACTTTCATTACATAACTAGGTCGGTTATTAAAGGCTGGCGACCGCAACACCGAATTTTTTCATGCCAGAGCGTCAGCCCGTCGACGGACTAACAGGATTCATTCCCTGCTCAGGGAGGATGGCTCCTCTTGTTCTTCGCAGGGTTAGATTAGAGGTATGGTGCAGCATTTCTATGAGAAGTTATTTACCTCTGAACCTTGCCAGGGTGGGGTTGGTGTTACTGATGCTATTCCTCACAAAATCACTGCGGAGATGAACGACGACCTGTGCCGGCCGTACAGCAATGAACATATCAAATGTGCTTTGTTCCAAATGGGCCCAACGAAAGCCCCTGGACCGGATGGGTTCCCTGCCCTTTTCTATCAGACTCACTGGGGTTTCCTTGAGGCAGATATCTGTCAGGCTGTACGAGGTTTTCTGGAAGGCAGACCAATTCCTGAAGGTTTTTGCGATTCTGTGATTGTTTTGATCCCTAAGACTACAAGACCAAAGCATCTTAAGAACTTCAGGCCGATTAGTCTCTGTAACGTGCTGTACAAAATTGCGTCGAAGGTTCTTGCCAATCGTCTGAAGGTGCTTCTGCCTATTGTGGTGTCCGAGTGTCAAAGCGCCTTTGTTCCTGGTAGACTGATCACTGACAACACTCTCATTGCATACGAATGTCTGCACACTATTCGGAAGCAGCGTGTGAAACAACCCTTCTTTGCTCTTAAGATAGACATGATGAAGGCATATGACCGTATTGAATGGAACTACCTCCATGCCTGCCTTTCCAAACTGGGTTTCGCCACTGCCTGGATTGATTCTGTGATGAGATGCGTTACAACGGTTCGTTATGCTGTCAGAGTCAACGGTGAGCTTACTGAACTGGTGGTTCCGTCGAGGGGGATCCGTCAAGGGGATCCAATTAGCCCCTACCTATTTCTGCTTTGCACTGAAGGTTTGTCTAGTCTGCTTCTTCAGAAGGAGTGTTGTGGCGAGCCACATGGGATCAAAAACGGCCGTCATGGCCCTCCTATCTCACACCTCCTATTCGCGGATGATAGCATCTTCTTTGCTAAGTGTGACCAGCGTAGTGTGGACTCTTTGGACTCCGTCTTGCAAATGTATTGTGATGGGTCTGGCCAGGCTATCAACAAGGAGAAATCATCTATCTTTTTTGGCCAGAACTGTCCGGACATCATTAAGAACAGGTTCAAGTCCAGATTGGGAATTCACAATGAAACCTTTCATGATTTCTACCTTGGTATGCCTACAGAAGTTGGTAATTCTCCCACTAGTACCTTCAAGTTCTTGACTGATAGAGCTTGGCAGAATCTTTTTGGGTGGAGCGACCGGCCCTTATCCAGGGCTGGGAATGAGACGTTATTGAAGTCCATCACTCAGGCCATTCCAACTTTCGTCTCTAGCTGTTTCCGCCTTCCTGTGGCCACTTGTGAAAAGTTCAGACAAATTGTTGCCGATCGGTGGTGGGGAAGAGAGGATGGAAAGAAGAAACTTCACTGGCGTTCTTGGGCCTGGCTGTCCACTCCCAAGTCTCTTGGTGGCATGGGTTTTCGTGATATGACTCTCTTCAACCAGGCAATGCTAGGTAAACAAGGCTGGAGACTTATGACTGAACCTGATTCCTTGTGTGCTAGAGTCCTAAAGGGGCGATACTATCCCAATGGTACTTTGTGGAATGCCTCGGTGCCTAGAACAGCTTCAGCTACTTGGCGAGGCATTATTCATGGACGTGACCTTCTCAAGAGAAGTGTGCAATGGGGGATTGGAAACGGGCGGCAGACTAATATTCTGGCTGATCATTGGGTCCCATCCTTCCCTCCAGGTGTGCTGCAACCCATCTCTCTTATTCCTGCTAATGCCACTGTCCACTGTCTCATTGATGCTGACAAGAAAGACTGGGATGAGGAGACGGTCAGAGCGTTCTTCCCTGCTTGGGTGGCTGACGAAATCCTTCAAATCCCAGTTGACAAAAATGGTGGCGCTGACTTTGCACGCTGGCCATTCACTAGGTTTGGGGATTATTCAGTCAAATCGGCTTACAATGTGGCGAGAACGAGTCGCTTCATGTCCGGCCGAAGCTGCAATGGTGTGGGTCAAAGCTCAGGTTGGCCGGCGGAGGAGAAGCTGTGGAAGGCCCTATGGCACGTGAAGGTTCCCAACAAGATGAAGGTTGTACTCTGGCACCTGGCTCATGACTGCCTGCCTTCTGGTGATCAACTTAGTCGTCGACATGTTCCTACCAGGACAGATTGTCCGTTTTGCGGCAGAGAGGAAAGAGTGGAGCATGCTCTGCTCTTCTGTCCCCATGCTCGTGTTGTTTGGGACGACATCAAAGGCTCCTTCGCTATCAGACTACGGCGAGCTGGTTTCTCCAATCCCAAGCAGTGGCTTTTCGACTTCCTCTCTTCGTTCTCAGATCGAGAGGCGACTGTGCTTTCGGTGGCTATCTGGCATATTTGGGAGGCCCGCAATATGGCGAGGAATGAACCTGTTGCACCCTAGCCGAAGCGCACTGCTGCCAGGGCAAAGGCTTACATCGACCTCATCTTCCAACATCTTTATGATCATGTTCCTGCTACTAGGCGTGAGATCTCCGGCTCCGGTCGTCTTTGGTCTCCGCCGCCGCAGGGTTCGGTTGTTGCCTTCTCTGACGCTGCCGTGTCGGAAGAGCTGGGAAAATCTGCACTGGGAGTGGTGATGCTTGACCATGAGGGCCGTTGCGTGGCCGCGTGCTCGGAACCCCTACCGGGCGCACTGTCTCCTGAGGTGGTGGAGGCCATACGGGCTGTCTCTGTGGCTCGGGAGGAGGGCTTCACCAAAGTCTCCTTCAACACTGATTGTCTCTCGGTGGTGCAGCGCCTCTCGTCTTCCCTCACTGACCGCTCGGCTGCGGGATCTGTTCTCTCGGAGCTGAAGTTCTTGGCTGGCGGTCTTTCTTCTGCTCGCTTTCAGCATGTTCGTCGGCATTGTAATGTTTTAGCTCATATCCTAGCTAGATCTAGTTTGAACTCTTCTAGTTGTTGTTTTTTTCGTTCTGCTCCGGATTGCATCCAGGAGACTCTGTGTAAGTTTGTTGCTTAATCAATAAAGGCCGACGTTCTCTCAAAAAAAAAAACTAGGTCGGTTTACAATGAACAAACACGATCTGAGTTTGTCATACACAATCATAGAGACAATAAATTCAGTAAGCTATTCGAGAAAGTAGCATCTAAATATTCAATATCTACAGACAAAACTATCTATCTGTAGTGACAAGACTATCTTTCTGTAGTGCAACACTCTCCCATCAATCTTGAGATGGACACTGTTCTGGCCTATCTGCAGACATTTGTAGTTCCAATAGGGGATGCAAAATAATGTTCAACAAAAAAAATAGGGGTTGCAAAATCAACATCTGGATGACCATACAGTTTGAGCAATGATTTCTGAAAAAGTTCCAGAGCCTGGACAACTGTTACATGTACACGTATCATTGCAGCTCCTCATGACTACTCTGTTCCTGTCATGGGAAGTGAACCTTGATATACAGAAACTTAGTGTACTTTCATTGCAGTTTCTTGTGATATACGGAAATCTTGATATACAGAATCTTTCTGTCATGGGGCAATAATTTGCATAGAAATATTAAGAGAAGTAGTAAACCCATAGCATCGACTTGTTGGCAGGATTTACCTTACGACCAAAATTTGAAGTCAGGACTTGAATTTCTGAAACAAACAACTGCAAGTGGTAGGTTTGCTCACCATGAAATCCCGAATGGAAAACAGTAACAAGACGTGAACCGGAAAAAAAAAGCCTAGCTGGACTGAAGATTTAGCTCGCCACCGTACCCTGATGTCAAAACCGAATGGTGTGCTCCGCTCACCATATAACCACCCACAGCAGTGTCGAGGCCGGCCAGCGCTTGCTGATGCCACGCATCGAGCCAGTCGCAGGCTCCCAAGGCTTCAAAACCTTTGGGTAAATGGCAAACAGTCTTAGAAATTCTCCTAGAAAGGAACAGCTTAAAGATTCACGTACACCTACACCATGTACTTGCATGAGCACACAACTACTAAACACTCCTTAATCTGAATCATGTTATTCATTTTCTATAGATGGCTTAATAAACTCCAAAATACAACACTCTCCTTATCCTATTCTTATATGCAACTAATAAACTGATTAATGTTTGCTAAGAGGAAAAATTGCTTACTTTATATTGAATCCCTGATTTGTTGGAACTGCCGAAGAAACTAGTTGTGAATTCCAATTAGGTAACTGCATAGTGCAGCTACCTACGCCAGCAGCTATGCCTGATTGTACTATATTCAAATCAAGCTAATTTCCTGGTGCACATGACCATCGTGAAGTGACTCATGCAACCAACTTTGATATAATAAACACAAGAGCAGTCAAACCCCAATCCTAACCAATCAGAACATAATTTTCACGCCTGCGCACCATTGCCTGGTCTCCAAGTCCCTTGCATACATCTTCTTCTGCTCCTAGATTTCTTGGAAGAATTCCAATTCCTCGATTGCCTAATAAATTCATAAAATATAAAGCTAGCATTATCGATTAAAATCTTGTCTTAAGAATAGCATAATAAAATCCTCGTAAAGTGAATATTCTTTAATTGAAGAAATATTGCTCGTATGTATGTGCAAATTTCGATTATAACATAAATATACAGATAGCATTGTTGGCTAGGTACAGACTGACTCTTTATGCACATCATTACTAACCTTCAATTAGGTCAGAACTATCATTTATTGCTAAAGGATGAAAATTCGTGAAACTTAAACAAAAGCAAAATCAGTAGAGTATTCATATGTCCCGTGACAAACAAAAATTGATCTCCAGCTAGATTGAAGTCTGATACTCTACTGTTGTTCGTTTCTCCGCAGCCTTGAGCTTCTCCTCTTGTTCTATGTCATCCATATGGCCTTCATCTCCTCCTTGAATTGATCCCACCGCCAGGAGTCCGTCTCGAGCATTACCTCCACCACCCGAGCTCCTCATTTATCTTTCCTTTCCTTTCTTGGTCTGCTTCCTCTTCCCCTACACTGCTCCCAAAAACCTATAAGCCTAACCCTAGAAATTCAGAAGTTCATGGAGGAAGATAGGGGAAGACGAGGAGGAGGGTGGTCTTATACAGCCGACAGTGGAGAGGGACGCCGGAGAAGGTCGCTGTCCACTAGTGCAGAACCGGGCAATAGCACCGGTTCGTAAGGCCCTTTAGTGCCGGTTACATAACCGGCACTAAATTGTGGTCACTAAAGCCCCCCCCCCCTTTAGTACCGGTTCAGCACGAACTGGTGCTAAAGGGCAACCACGTGACACGAGCCAGCTCCCGGGGCCTGGAGCCCTTTAGTACCGGTTGGTAAGACCAACCGGTACTATAAGGTTTGGGGGGTTTTTAGTTTTATGATTTCTTTTTTATTTAATTTTGTGTT
>NC_057801.1:787775805-787777478 GCF_018294505.1 Triticum aestivum
TCATCGAGTTCAACATGATTGTCATGATATAAGCGTTCATATATAACACCACAAAAGCAAATCACTTAAGTTCAGAACGAAGAACACGGACATGAAAGGACAAGTACTAATTAAGAGCAGCATGAAGAACTAGCTAAATCACTCCTGCTAGCTACTCTTTCTCTGGTAAAATAGCATAGAACATGTATAACTCTCCTGATTGATCATACTGGAGCATGCCGATGAACCTGTCTCCTAATCGTGGGTTGCGCTTCTCATTGCTGCCCCCTAGTACTTCTCTGCGATCATTATCAATTTTCCTCCAATCTTTCACTATTAAGCATTCATCGCTTCTAGAAATCTTGAATGCATTCATGTGCAATGCAGGATATCTTGGCCGTAAGCTAACAATTGACATCTGACCTTTAGTCTCGATCCCCTGAGGCACAACTGTCATCGGGAGTCCCTGTTGAAGAACATCGTATAGTACTTAATTAATATACTTAGCAATGAAACTTTAGCAAAAAAATATGTATGCAAAATATGCACTGAGGACAAATAGTAAATATCTTACCATCATTCCTAAATAGATGTGACCGTAGTTCAATACCATCACTATTGGTCGCACGTTTTGAGTACTAACATTTCTAAGTGCAGAAAGAAAATTTATCTTGACAGTATGAAGATCCTCAAGCCATGAAACATAATGACTTATCTCCTCGCAGTTTAGTTCAGCGCCGGAATAGTAGTAGGTCCTGTCTACCAAGCGCCGAACATGTTTGGTTGAATGGAGATAAGCTGTCAATAGAAATTAGTTGTCAGTTATTTTTGAATAAGCAATATCAAAGACAAAAATATAGTTGAGAAGAACTCACATAATGGTAGAACTGGAGGCGTCTGCACATCGACCCATATGTCTCTATTACCTTCAATATCATCTTCCGGACGAATATCAAAGGTGATAACCATACCAGGCTCAAATGCATAAGCCTTGCATAGTGCTTGCCAAGTTTTGCATTCAAAATAGGTGTACGTGTGTGCATTGTATACTTTGACGTTGAAAGTATAACCATCATGCTCAGTTTTCAGGTAAGCTCTCTTTACCTCCATAGTTTCCATATCTTTGAAACCTATCTGATCCAAGACAAAAATTCTTGCATGGCAGGAGATGCGCTAGTAAAATAGTGAAAATTAAAAATTATAAGTCAGGCAAATGAAACATATATAAGTCATGCTTAATTACGAAAACAGACTTGTCGTTGTGACTTACTGTATCGAATTCGAAAGTCTCATCCAGCTTGATGCTAAATCGCCTACCATCAAAAAGGAAATTTTTGTCGCATTGGCCGCGCTGGTCTTCACAGTATTCGCACATAATGAAATTTTTTCCGTCGTCAGACGACATTTCCTATGTTCATATTAGGCGAAACATTAAACACTTACTAATTCAATTAATTCAACTACTTCTATTAATTCAACTAAGCATTTACTAAAAATAAACTAGTTATATTAATTCAATTAGTTCAACTAAGCATTTACTAAAAATAAACTAGTTCTATATATTAATTCAACTAGTTCAACTAAACATTTACTAAAAATAAACTAGTTATATTAATTCAACTAGTTCAAAGTAAGCATTTACTAAAAATAAACTAGTTCTATATATTAATTCAACTAGTTCAACTAAGCATTTA
>NC_057801.1:787778588-787779301 GCF_018294505.1 Triticum aestivum
GCGGCGATGACGATGACGGGCGGCGGGGGCGGCGAGGGCGACGGCACGGTGGCGCGGCGGCGGCGGCGTCTGCTAGATCGATGTCTCGCGCGAGAAGTGGAACGAAGTGGCGACGATAACTGATTTTTCGTACGTGGAGTATATATAGGGGGAGCCTTTAGTACCGGTTGAAGCCACCAACCGGTACTAAAGGCCAATATTTGCCAGCCCAAGCGGCGGGAAACGTGGGCCTTTAGTACCGGTTGGTGGCTCCAACCGGTACTAAAGGGCAACACATTAGTACCGGTTGGAGCCTCCAACCGGTACTAATGCCCGTGCGCTGCCACCCGCTATGCGCTACGTTTAGTCCCACCTCGCCGAGCGAAGGGCAGCCGCACTGGTTTATAAACCCAGCCGTGGCTGCCCTTTCGAACTCCTCTATATAGCAGGCTTCTGGGCCTAATTAGAACGCGCTGCCCTGTGAGCCTGCTGGCCCTACTGGGTATGTATTTGCACACCCAAGGTCTGGCAGGCCCACCGGGCAGCGCCCCAACATGTTTTTTATAATTTGTTTTCTTTTCTGCATTATTTACTTTCTTCTATTTATTTTTGAGTAATTTTTTATATAGTTATTTCTTTTCTGCTTTATTTTTTTTTCTATTTATTTCTGAATAGTTTTTTTGCTGTATTTAGTTTCTTCGTGAAGTTTTTTGCTTAATATAATTTATTTTCTT
>NC_057801.1:787781813-787782006 GCF_018294505.1 Triticum aestivum
CTCCTCCTCCTCCTCCTTCTCCTTCTCCTTCTTCTTCTTCTTCTTCTTCTTCTTCTTCTTCTTCTTCTTCTTCTTCTTCTTCTTCTTCTTCTTCTTCTTCTTCTTCTTCTTCTTCTTCTTCTTCTTCTTCTTCTTCTTCTTCTTCTTCTTCTTCTTCTTCTTCTTCTTCTTCTTCTTCTTCTTCTTCTTCTTC
>NC_057801.1:787783864-787785213 GCF_018294505.1 Triticum aestivum
TTCCTCCTTCTCCTACTCTCCTTCTTCTTCTTCTTCTTCTTCTTCTTCCTCTTATTTCTGCGTAGTTTTTTGTATAGTTTTTTCTTTCCTGTTATATTTATTTTCTTCTATTTATTTGTGAGTAGTTTTTCATCTAGTTTGCCAAAATTCAACATTTTCAGAGTTCATTTTGTTGTGATTTTCAATTTCATGGTCATTTTGTAAAGATTGAAAAATAGCAAATATAATTTTTTTTCTTTTCTGCTTTATTTTTTCTTCTATTTATTTATGAATAGTTTTTTCTTTTCTGCTATATTTATTTTCTTCTATTTATTTGTGAGTAGTTTTTTTCTTTTGTTTTTTCTTTTCAGCTATAGTTTTCTTCTTTTCTGCTATTTTTTCTTTTCGGCAAAACTTGATGGTCAAAGTCTGGAGTTATAACTTAAAAAAAAGAAATGTCGACGTGCAATTAGTTTTTGCCATAACAAAAGAAGTCCGGAGTTGTAATAAGTTATTAAAATTAAAAAAGAGGTGCAATGCTCGTTAATTTGCTTCAAGCCATTCGGAATAGTGTAACCTGCACTGCGCATAGCTCCATGCAGTCTACCGTATTCCTGAAGGCTTGAAGCTGAGCAACGTGAACATTGAGCCTCTTCTTCATCGTCTCTGCACTCAGGGCTTATAAACCGCTCCTAGTCCCTCTCACTTCGTGAGGTGGGACTAAAAAACAGCTTGCCATAACCTCATTAGTACCGGTTCGTGGTATGAACCGGCACTAAATGGTGGTGGTGGGGCCATAGCCTGACCGCAGGCTGACACAGCCTCTTTAGTACCGGTTCGTGGCATGAACCGGTACTAAAGGTTAGCCACGAACCGGTGCTATTGATCGCCACCACGAACCGGCACTAGTGTACACATTAGTGCCGGCTGAAATTCCAACCGGCACTATTGTGCTTCATATTTGACCCTTTTTCTACTAGTGGTCACTGCCGAGCTCGCCCCGATCTTGCATCGCCCACGGTGCCTCCGAGTCGTTGCCGCACGAGAGAGGAAAGGGTAGTACTCCACACGTGGAAGAGGTAGTCCTCGCCGTTGGGTCATCCCTCCGGCGCCGTCACTGCCGCGGCCTCCGCATTGACGAGATATTTTATTTTTTGAGGGGAACCGCAATGGCGAGATGCGAGCAGCCGGAGGGAGAGAGAAACGGACCGGGGGAGTGGGCTAGTTTTTTTTCTTTGCCATCAGAGGTAGTGGACGACCCATTTTCCATCGACGTAAAATTACATTACTGACGTTAGTTAAACTATAAACCATCGCTCGGTCGATCGACCCGGGTGAGGAATTACTTATTCTTCACCCTGGAATAGGCT
>NC_057801.1:787785559-787793910 GCF_018294505.1 Triticum aestivum
ATGGGACACCTAGGTGCCTGGGCACCTAGATGCCTGTTATAGTAAGTGATATTCATGGTGCATGATGTACAATCCACGACATATGCCTTTCCAAATTTTGTTTGCATGCACTATCAGTTCTAATAGGCAATTATTGCTTTCCAAAAATAATATTCTAGTACTTTCCTAGCAATGATTCCTTTCAAAAAGAAAAGGGTATGTATATACACTTTGATTTTTTAAGGTATCAAATATAAATATGACAAAATAATATGAAATATCGTCGCATATGTTTGTATGTATAATTACGACGTATATTATGCATTCTTCTGGTGTTTTACTTTTCAAGGTATCTAGTATTAAAAAATTTAGGGCCGGGTCACACTTTTTGGCGACTAATATTTTTTTCAAAAATAAAATCACCAAATAATATTAAATGTAATCCTAATTATTTTTTACTTTTACAAATATATATGATGCATGCTAATACCCACACGTGATTTTTAGTACGTACATGGACCTAACATATCATACCTGCATACCCTTTTTCAATACATGCATGCTTTGAAGATACACGCAAAACTAATATACTTTGAACAGTACATAACCCAAAAAATGATACACCATTTTTTAATACACGTAAAATATTTTGAGACATACTCGTAAATGATATTAGAGATATACCCAGAAATAGTACAATTTATATATACGACAGATATTGATTAGCTACGTGAAAAAGTTAGTACCTGACTAAGTATATGATTTTTATAGGTATATAAATTAGTACGTGACTAGGTATATGAATTAGTACGCGACTAGGTATAGTATTTTTATAGGTATATAAATTAGTACGTGACTAGGTATATGATTTTATAGATATATAAATTAGTACGTGATGAAGTATATGAGTTTTTATAAGTATATGAATTAGTACGTGAATTTTTATAGGTATATGAATTAGTACGTGACAAGGTATGTACAAAAAAAATATAACCATCAATTAAATATGCGTAGCATGCATGAACCATTAATTGCTGATTTTCTCTTTCTTGTTTAATGAGGGTATTAAGTGTCCAGATCAAGCAATAATTCTTTCCTAATTAAAGAGTCAAAGTTTAACCAATTTGTTCTAGTACTAATACAATTGCACGCATCTTAATGTAATCCGACGGTTTCTAGGCAAGGTGCCTGGGCACCTAGGTGTCCCAAATGGCCATCATTTATATATATATATATATATATATATATATATATATATATATATATATATATATATATATATATATATATATAGAACATGGATTTGCTATCAACAGCCACTAGAGTGGATGCTATCGGAACCGTCCACGCACTTCGAGATTCGCACCTTCTGAAGATAAGGTTTTGAATTAATGATTTGTTGATTTTCGCCACGACCGAAATGGTAAGTTCTGAAACCTACCTTCATGCTAGCGCGCACCCCGTTTGGAAACCTAGGCCCTGACATGTCAGTCTATTTTGGGGCGATCGCACCGGCTGCTTTCTTCTGCTGCACAGTGCGGCAGAAACTGTTTTCGGTAAACAGGAGCAGGGTCCACCTGCCCTCATATTTAGCAAGAGTTCCCTGCTGCTTTGCCCCGTGGTGAAGTTCAAAACTGCCATTCTGGGTATTGGTCAACTCACTATGCAAGGTTCCGCACTGTTTTTGGACGGCTCTTTATGTTTCAGTAGTGGGGGTGGCGTTTTAATCCAGCCATCGATTGTGCCAACTCCGACTTCCCATGAATATGCATTGTAAAACTCGTATGCCTCCTGCTCAGAGTTGAAGGACATGCCCACAGCTGGTTCAAAGACAATTTTCTTTCCGAGCTTCACAGCTTCATCCATCGCCCTCTCGATTGTGCCAAGGCTTCCATCCTCTGCTGCTCTGCATGGTTTCCCTTTTTTGTTCCTGCAAGATTAATACGACGCACAAAGTTAGTTGGGAGCAAAGCTGTTCCTATAGCGTGCGCGTAGATTGAACGACAAGGTGTATGATTCTGAAATGATCTAGTCCGGTCTATATGTAAAAACTTAGATGATTGCCTAGTGCGAGAATTACCTCTGACGTCTTATCCATCCATCTTCATCTGCTTGGGCGCTGTTGTCTTCTTCGACGACTTGCGCTGGTTGGGTATCATCCTCCTCCCTGTGCTCAACATCAATTGTCTCGGTGCCAGGCTTGTTTTCCATTCCTGGGTTTGGTTCGTTCTGATCCACGCTAGAGGCTGGTGCCCACGCATGTAGCAGCAAGAAAACGAGTTAGCTCATGATTCAAGAGAGCGTTGGAAAAAAGATTTTTGCATCTGCTGATGTAGAGTATGAGAAAATGGTGAAAGTTTTCATACAGGGTGGAGTGAAGAGGCCAACATAAAAATGAAGATGCATACCTTTGATATCGTCTACCTCCATACAATCCGCAGGACCGCCGTTCTCCCCCACTGAGATAGATGTCGCTCCCTCTCCGGGGCGCCGGTCTTGCTCGATCGAGGGCGTATCTCTACCTCTCTCAGGATCCACCATTTTCTCTGCTAGCTATTCTCTCTATCTCTCTCTGGACGGGCGAGATAGAAGAGGATGGCACCCACAGCAGCGCGTTCGACCCCACACGCCGGTCACGGGGGTGCTTGCCCCTGAAGCAAAATGGCCGGCGCAGTGCTGGCGCCTGCTCACGGGATGCAGCGTTTGGAATGTCGTGATGCATGTACGTGATGATATGCTGGCCTGGACGGCGCAGGACTGGCACCGATGCCCAGCGATTTCAGGTCATGTGACTGCGTAGGAAGCAAAGAAGTGCGGCATTGTTTTCCGATAATTTAATATTCCCATGATTGAGTGTACTACGCGCGTCATGTCATCTCCACTGCGGCCGGCGTGATGTGGCATCCGCTGGCTTGGGTCCGGCACCGAGCTAATTGAAGGTGGCTTCTCTGATTTCTTTTTAGAAAATAAACTTATGTGCATCCAAATGACAATCCTCCTCAGGGTGACATCCATGTCCACAAACACATTTCCGGGCTGTTTTTTGCTTCGTTAGCAACAAGGGCGACAGAAACAAAAAATGTTCTCCTTTCAACTCACAGTCAAAACAACATCCAGGTTAGCGAACGGTATGCTTGCGTTGAGGACGAACCGGCGCAAGATAGCCCGGTGGGTTACATACTCACATCTGACGACCGTCGAGACTGGGAAAATGGCTTTTGCCGATGGGGGGAGGGGGAGGAGGAAGTGGCAACTTTGCATCACCCCCTTGAGCGAACGTCACACTCAGAACTGTTAACAAGCCCCTTAGGGCGACTCAGTCGGATACAGAAACCTAGCCGCAGCCGCCGCGAACTCCCTCCTCCTTTCTCCCTGCGCTGCCGGTAGAGGACGCCGGCAGGATAAGTCCAGGGGCCGGGGGCGGTGTGTGTGTGTGGGGGGGTATACTCTCTCGCGCGTCTCCGGTGTTGGGCGGACCCCCAGGGCATGTCGTGCCGCGGGTGATGTGGGGTCTGTGGCGCGGCGGATGGCTGGGCAGGCTGCGTGAGGCCGGTCCGTCCCTCGGACGATGACTGCTTCTCGCAGCGGGCATCGCAACCAAGGGGCGCGGCCGCGGGTGATGTGGGGTCTGTTTCCTTTAGATCGGCGACGGCGACATGGAAGCCCTGGTGATCATGTCGACGGCACCTCGGATAAGATCTGTTCTGGCCAGGTATAGCCAGCGGTGGTGGTCTTCTCTTCCGTCATAGGTTGTCGTCGGTCAGTCGTCCAGTACCGGATATAAAAACGGGTAGACCTAGTTGCCGGTGAAAACCGAGCCGACCGTGGGCGATGGCGGCGTTCCACGTCGTTACCTTCATGAAAGCATCGTCACGTGACTACCGTCGACCAACTCGTACTGCTGTGGGGGGAACACAATGATCTGGTCTTCTAGATCGGGCGATGACGGCATTGCGGGGTTCTTTCTCTCTCGTTAGAATTGTTTCTGGAGTGGCGCTGGAAGCATGGAGGCAGACTGTGTAGCGGCTATTGGGCACACCATGGTTGGGTGGTAATGTCAAGTCATGCCTGCCCGTCAGGTGGTACACTTGGTCTTGGCGGTTCGCCAGGTTCTACACAAAGACAGCTCTTCCAAATATTGCACCCTGTGTCGGCTGGTGCGTACTTGGCGGCATGGTGCTAAGGTGTATCAACGGGGCAACGATGTGCTAAACTTTACACCCGCCAGGGGGTGGTGTCGTTTGGACACATGGTGTCATCGGTGGTAGCTATACCGGCAAAGGATGATGCGTGGGTACAGATTTGAAGATGGAGTTGTCGCATTTTGTTGCGGCGGCATGTGAGAAAGCGGCGGACTAGCGTGTGCTCAATACCACGGCAAGTGCTTGGTTGGGGGGTCGGGTCTTAGATGTCAGGTTTTGCTGCGTTGAGTTATAGTTGGTATTAAGCCTGGCCCAGTTGTGGATGTTAGGTTCAGATTGGCGGTTGGCTAAACGGCCGCCTCCGACTCGGGTTAAAACGTTGTGCCGGGGCGCCGGGGCGCATTACGGTCACGAAAAAAGAACATCCAGGCGCCTCAAACGGACCTGACTGACCGACAATGTTCATATCCAGCAAAAATCAACCCCCCGGACACACGCCTCCAATGCGAGAACATCCAGGCTGTCCTCCTTGGCAACGAGGACGGCCGGCGTGGGTGGGGACTGGCGACTAGGACAGCAACTAGAAGGGAGAGGAGGCGTGTGGCGCACACGAGCGACAGGTGTGGTCCTAGCCAGAGGAAGAAGATGCGGGGCGAACCTTTTTTTTATTCAACGGACCACACGGTTCAGATCCAACGGCTAGACGCGACCGTCTGAACGATTGGGCAGGCCCGCCGGTGCAGATTAGTGCCCTTTGAAGGGTTCGATGAATCTTTCACGGAACCCTCTCAAACCCCACTAGCCCCGGGACACTTTTTTTAGAGAAGCCCCATGACATTTGGTCCCACGGCTCGGGAGCAATTTCCCCTCTCCTTCGCTGTTCTACTCCACTCCACTCCACTCCACAAAGAGCACGCGCCGCTAAAAACCCTCGTCCCGGCCGCGGCGCTTCCGGCGACGGCCATGGACACCGGGGTGCCTGCCTTTCCCATGAGCCCGGTGATGGCGGAGATGTTCCGGCAGCTATTCTTTGACCCGGATCAGGTGGAGGGCTTCCTCGCCCACTTGCTCTCCTACACCCACTGCGCCCTCCTGGAGCCGCCCGTGACGGCCGACGCTCGCCTCTTCGCCCTCCTCCCCGAAGACTCCGTCGACCACTTCAGCCGCCTCCCCGGCGCGCTCCTCAGCAACGCCGTCTCCTGCCTCCCCGTCAAGGACGTCGTCTTCCGCAAACGTCCCCTACTGACCATGCAGCCCCGATAGACTGGCCGCACGATGCGGCTGCGCCCCCCGCGACGACGGAGTCACATTCTCCTGTGCCTCGTATGCTGGAAACAAACTGTGCGCTGCAGAAACGTGGCCTGGTGGACAGCGTCGGCTTGTACCGTGACGGATCCATCATCGATCTGACGTCGGCCATCACCATTCGAGGGGTTTGTGTGCCGATGAGGAGGAGAGTGGCATCGATGACGGTGGCGAGTTTGAGATGTAGATAGACTTTCCCACGTCGTTCGACACGGCCGATTTTTGCCAATCGCGGCTGTAGATCCTGCAGTTGTGTTTCAGGAATTCCTCGAATGCATTGTACAAACGACGGCTGGCCTGGTCGATCCATTCCTCCATGCTTTTCACTCGCTCACCGGCCAAAAAAAAAGAGTACAAAACTTCCACGGTACAAACAAAACGTTGGCCCGAGTCCGCGGGCCGTGGCAGCAGCCCCCATGCAAGCAAGCGGTGCATGTCTACGCGCGCTTCACGGATGTGCCAAACGGGCCGCCCCCTGGTCGTACGTTAGATTCCGTTGGTTATAAACCAAACACTTTTGTGCGTGCGCCCCCTCTTCAACAACAGTGCTTGGCAAGTCCACGGTCAACTTTCTGGTGCAAATATTGCACCATGCTAGCTGACGGGGAAATGATGGAGCTTGCCTCCACTTGGTTCGTCCCATGCTGCAGCCTGTTCTGTGCATTCTAGACCTGAAGCTGCCAGAAGGCCTAGCACGCGATTTAATACAGCTAGCCTTGCTTTCCTGCACCAGCCAAACCCGCTGTACAAGATCACCGTGGTCGCAGAGGTTTTTCCTCTCCGCGCCCGTTGCTTCTTCTTCCTTGAGCATACACTTCCTGGGCAAAAAAGCAGCCGAGCAATGGCCACCGTCCCCATGTCCCAAGTTACGTGTCCGCAGCCGAGCAACTGACCGCCTCCTAGCATCCGTCGGCAGCGGCGGCGTTGAGGACTCCACCTCCCAAGTTTTAGGCCTAGACTATTTGGTAGAAGCTGTTCTTGTTAGGGTAGACAGTGTCAAAAGCATCCTTCGTTCTGGTGTGGTGTCTAAGGCCTGGGCAAGCGCCGCTCTAAGGGAGGAGATGCTTCTCAAGTTCATGGAGGAAAGATCGCCTCCTCTTCTCGGCATCGTCGTCGAGTACGGCGTGTGGGGGCACGACATGAGGTATGTCGAGTTTACCCCCATGCCGGGCATGGGCTCGGCCCTCCGTGCGCATGCCTGGGAGGTGGAGGCTGCATTCGCCGACGACTTCAGCCTCGACACCGTGCTCTTCTCCGGCTACGGCGAGGTTGTCGTGAGGGAGAAGGTGGCGCCGAGAGGGTACGCCAAGCGCTCACTCCTTGATCCTATTACCACAACTCGCCACCTTCCGCCTTCCGACGACTTCTTCCAAGAAGCACCCGTGGCTGTTTGTGCGTGCTTCGTCGTCATCGACGGCGTCAAGGCCTTCTTCGTCGGCTACCCGCAGGTACATGATGGTCCGTACATCCATCACGGTGCTTACTGTCTTCGCGTTTGCACACTCATCGAGGAAAGATGGTGGGTCAATGTGTCCTTCCCTATCATGCATGACCCCCCCTGCGTTCCTCATGAAACCCCGCGGGCTCTCGTTATAGACGGAGTGCTGTATATGATGTATGCTGTGGGTGTACTTTTCTCGTGTGAGCTGTCAACGGGGGCGTTCGGGATAGTAAACTTGCCTGAATCATTTAGCACGGCCGTGGACATGGATTACATGATTGCAAGGTGTGGGAAGTTCGAGCTTTGCTTGGTTCGTCTTGTTGGTGACAGCATGCATCGATGGTCCTGTGACATGGCTAGCCAAGAGAAGAACTGGATCTTGCGCAGTAGATGCAACCTGCGGCGGTTGTTCGATGGCCATATTCCGGCATCATTCTGGGAGACAAGGTGCTGTGGGGGTGAATCTTCTGCTGGCAAGACTGCTTCTAACAGCATGAAGATTAGAGCTCTTGGAGAGAACTTTGCATACGCAATAATGACGTTTGATTTTTTTTTTTGAAACAAGGCAAAAGATTTGTCATTTTCATTGATTTAGGGAGAAGGTTTAAGACAAACGACCGCAAAGCGGGAGACAAATATCTACTCTCGCGGCATTACAATACTCAAGTGGGTGGCACCGGCAATAGCCCAAAGATGGGCCTCCTCTTTTATCTTCGCGATGAGCATCATCGTCGTAGCGGCGATGTTACGGAAAACCCTTCCATTACGCTCTTTCCAAATCTCCCAAGACATGAGCATGAACAAGGAGGCGATAGCCTTTCTCTTATCTCCACGCTCAACCACATTTTTAATCCACCATTCTCGAACCGAAACCTCATTTCGCCAGCTCCTCACCACATCACCATGTATACCAAGCCATGTTGCAACCTCGATCCAGACACGCTGGGAGAACCTGCATTGGAAGAGAAGGTGTGCTGCGGTTTCCTGGACTTGCTTGCAAAGCGGGCAGAGGTTGCAGTTCGGCCATCCACGACGGTGCAATCGATCAGCTGTCCAAACTCTGTTTTGAATTATCAACCAAGCAAAAAATTTGCATTTCGGAGGGGCCCAACCCTTCCAAACAGCAGCAGGCATGATGCTTGTCGTGTGTCCCGCAAACTACGCCATATAGGCCGTGGACGCCGAGTATTCTCCATGAGACGTGAACTTCCATAGGATAGTATCATGCGCAACATTGTCGAGAGTAACAGAGGATAGCTTTTCCCATAGCAAGGCGAACTCCTGAATATGCTCCATGGTGAGCCCATGATGGGTATCAATCTGACTAACCCAATAATTGTTGAGGAGAGCTTTTTGGACCGAGGTAGATTTCTTTTTTGAGAGGTCAAATATCTTTGGGGCAATATCTTTGGGTCTCATGCCGTTCAGCCAAGATGATTCCCAGAACTTCGCCTTACATCCGTTTCCAACACTAACCGTGGTGG
>NC_057801.1:787794074-787810825 GCF_018294505.1 Triticum aestivum
ACCAAAGCCATCGCAGACGAAGGGACGTAGCAAACTTCTCAAGGTTGAGGATGCCCAAACCACCGAAGATCTTGGGCTTGCAGACGAGATCCCAGTTGACCTTACATTTTCTGCCGGTCACTTTATCGCAACCCGCCCAAAGATAGGCACGCCGCAAGCTATCAATCTTCTTCCTCACTTCCACCGGCAATTCCAGGGGCGTGATATGATATATAACAATGGCGGTAAGCACTGCCTTGACCAAGACAACCCGGCCTGGCACGGCCACATGTTTGGCAACCCAAGGTGGTAGTTTCCCCGCAACTTTATCTTCTAAGAACTGAAAGTGAATCCTCTTAAGCCTTGAAACCGAAAGGGGAAGCCCCAAATATCTCATAGGAAAGGTGGAGCGAACCGCTGGGAAGGCTTGCAGTACGTCATCAAGGTCAATGTTACCGCAGCGAATGGGCGCAACTACACTTTTGGCACAATTAGTGACCAATCCTGTAGTATCACCAAAGGATACAAGAGTTGAAGCCAGGAACTGAATGTCATGTTTTATTGGGGCAATGAAAATGGCAGCGTCATCGGCATAAAGCAACGCACGGATGGGTCGACCTCTGAGTGGTTGAAGATGACCTTGAGAAGTCGCCTTCGCAAGGATGTGGTGCAACGGGTCAATGGCGAGCACAAATAGCAACGGGGAGAGAGGGTCCCCTTGACGAAGGCCCCGACCATGCCGAATTGGGTCACCGGCAATACCAATGAGCAACACACGCGAAGATGCCGAGGAAAGAAGGGCAGAGATCCAATCCCTGAAGCGACTTGGGAAGCCATGGTGGCGCAGCAAATCCATCAAGTAATCCCAACGCACCGAATCAAAAGCCTTCTTTATGTCAAGCTTGAAAAGCAAAGTTGGTGTATTTGTGCGTTGGAAGCGCCTAGCCAAGTTGCGCACATACATAAAATTGTCATGGATACTTCTTTTCTTGATGAAAGCACTCTGTGCATTGGAGACTAGTTTGTGCATATGAGGAGTGAGCCGTGTGGCCATCATTTTTGCAATGATCTTAGCAATACCATGGATGAGACTAATTGGTCGAAAATCTGAGATGTCCTCTGCACCATGTTTCTTCGGAATGAGAGCTATGTTTGCCGAGTTCAGCCAATGCAAGTTGGAGACATGAAGGCTAGAGAAGTTGTTGATGACCTCCATGATTTCAGGTTGGACTATTTCCCAACACTCTTTGAAGAAGGCTCCGGTGAATCCGTCAGGGCCCGGGGCTTTATCACCAGGGAGGGCAAAGATTGCCGCCTTGACCTCCTCCACAGAGAAAGGCAACGCCAAGTCCGCGAGGTCACAAACCGGAGCAGGGATGAATTCCCAGTTGAGGTCCATAGCACGGGGCACCCCTTTTTTGATGGCCTTCCTAAAGTGTTCTTGCGCAATCATCTTCTTATCCTCGTGGTTTGTGATCCATCCATTGTTATGCTTCAACCGATGAATAAATTTTTTTCTTCTTCTGTGGTTGACGCGAAGGTGGAAGAAACGCGTGTTGGCATCACCCTCTTTGAGCAAAGTAACCCTAGAGCTTTATCTCTTTCTAGCTCTCTCAAGAACGGCAAGGGCCACAATCTTTCTTTTGAGCTTCCTTCGAAGGTCCCTCTCCTCAGAGCTCAATGTTCTACTTTCTTGGGCCAAATCCAATCTAAGAATGATGTCAAGGGCCATGTGAAGTTGGACCTTATGGTTTGAGAAGATCCTTTTGCTCCAAGAGCGAAGGCGTTGACTAACTCTTTTTAGCTTGTGAAAGAGGATTTGACATGGCTCGACATGGGGGACTCTCTCATTCCAAGCATCTTGAACAATCTTCTTGAAGTTAGGCATCTTGATCCAAAAGTTTTCAAAGCGGAAGCATTTTGGCCGGGAGGGCCCCACATCACTAGCGAGGAGTAGAGGACAGTGGTCGGACAATGAAGATGACAATGCGTGGAGAAGGTGGGAACCAAACTGAATGTCCCAATCTTCATTGCAAAAGAAGCTATCAAGTTTGCTCATGGTCAGGTTTACTTGTTCATTGCTCCATGTGAATTTCCTATTCTGCAAGTGTATTTCCTTTAGCTCACAAGCATTGAGGGCATTGCGGAAGCGGACAATGTGGCTGCGATCGACATTTGTATGGTTCTTATCTCTGGCCCGATAGACTTGGTTGAAGTCGCCGGTGACAATCCATCTCGTGCCAACAGGAGGTTTTTGTCCAACCATTTCAAGGAAAAAGGCATCCTTCAAATTGCCTCTAGTAGGGCCATACACGGTTGTGATTTTGAAGGATGTGTTTGAGCCAACGATAGTCACCATGGCCGAGAGGAAGAAGTCCCCAAAGCTCACATTATCAATCTTGACTAGGTCTTCATTCCATAATAGAAGAATTCCTCCATGGGTGCCATTCGCGGGCCGCTCAGCGAAACTCTTCAGACGATGGCCGCCAAGGAAAGCAGCAATAAAAGGATCCACGGCTGCAAGCTTGGTTTCCTGAAGACATACAATGTTGCAAGAAGTGGAGGCGATGGTTTCATGTACAGTAGAACGACGGTCTGGGCAGTTCAATCCACGAACATTCCAATTCAAAATGCATAAGTTGTTATCTTCCATTAGAAACTAACAATACATCAATCATCAGTGCAGCAACATCATCATGCCATCGCCGTGGCCTCCTCACTTCCCATGGCATGTAGGTCTGGGGCCGTGTCGCCACCATGCTCAACTAGGGCGTCTTCGACAGCAGTGGCCAGGTCACAGTCAAGCTTGAACAGTGCACGCAAAGCCGCTACCGCAATGTCTGGCAGTTTACCATTGAACAACGCGACATACTTGTTGATGGCCTCCTCAGTCATATTTCACCTTCCTCTATGATACCCAGCCTTTGGCAAAGCAGCTTCTCCGCTAATTTTGCGATAGGCATCGATCGGTTCTTGGCCTGGAGTCGCGGGCTGCTACGTCCCACTGTGAAACTGGAGATACCAACCAAGGTCTTCCTTCTTCTCGTCGGTGGCCTGGGCGGGGTTGATCTTGGCGTTGGCGATGGCAGCAGGGCCTGCTGACAACGGCACAAAGATGGGGGTGCTCTGCTCTGGCTGGTCGGAACAGTCCTCCTGGGAGCTTTGACGAGCAGAGGTGACCCCCGCTGGCAAACTTGGGGTCGGAGAAGTTCTGGACAGGCGAAGCAAGCCAGAAGGGTGCATCGTGGTGCAGCCATCCAGAAGAGGCGGCGATGGCTGCAACAGATTAGTCGGCCCATTGCGCGTTGGTGACCTCATTCTTCTGATAGAAGGCGTCCTCGGCGGGGAGGAGGTGGGCGTTCGCGGTACAAAGACCGGGGTGCACGTCGGGCTGTCGGTGGATGGAGTCGCGCCCAAAGAGGAGCCTGTAGTCGAGGAGGTTGCACGGCGCATGAGACGAGGCGGCGAGCAAGAAGGCCAGACCGGCCCATGGATATACATGCTTGATACAGACAAATGTCACGTTGTTAAAGTCATCAACTCGTTCAACCCAGAGTCTGTGGTGTCGGTGACCACGGTCTGCACGCCATGGCCAAAAACATTCCCACGTGCGTAGAATTACCAAATCAGTTGATATCCTAGTTGCTGAGCTATGTATCCATGAAAATTATCATTCTGTGGCGGGCGAGGTTTTATTTTTCATTTATAATTTAGATCTTGATGAGCTTGTAAGCCGGAATGTGACTTTGCCATTTTATGTTACGAAGCATCTTTCCAGAAATAATTTAGCTCTTTGCTGTTGAATTGATGCTTTCATATGCAAAGACGCTTGCATACTCTCTATATCTCGTCCCGCGTTCATGTAATCAAACATACAAAATAACCCCGGTTTTTTCGGTATATGCATGATGGAATAGACAACAGAAACTATCCGGTCATGAAAAACGGAATAAACTTCTTAGTGTTTTTGGATAAACGATGAACAAATCACCCTAATTAACACGCTACAAGCTGATTGTGGTTAACCAGCTCAGCTGCTAGTGTAAGTACTCTGCTCCGGTGTAGTATTTGCAAAATTTACAAAAAGATATTAAGGCTGAAAACTCACGCTTCAACTTCTGCAAAAACATAAAATGCAGGCCGCCGGGGCCATGGTGAATGATGAGAACAGCATCGCGAGCCGGGTGACAAGGCGCCACGCTGCACGGGCTGCTGGATCCAACGGAGCAGCAGCACAAATTGGGCGTCTCCACGGTGAATCCTCCTACAGCACCTTCCGCTTCAAGGTGAAGGACAAGCTGAGGCCCTGGATGAGGATCCCCGGCGGATGGGGGGAGCAGATGGAGGGGCCATGCCTAAGATACATCAAGCTCTGGACTGGCGATGGGGTCTGGTCTGCTTGGATGAATCGAATGAATAATGGGCGCGACTCTACGTACCTGGCGGACGGATGGGCGCAGTTCGTCGAGCAGCACGGCGTGCAGAACGGAGACATCATGACCTTCCAGATCGTGGGGCCTGACGCGTGGTACGTTCGGAACTACGCAGACGGTGGGAAAGAGAGGCCGATTCACCGGGAATAGTGCGTAAAGTAGGGCTTGACATCTTGTTAAGTCGTATGATTTGCTAGTGCCCTGAACCTTCCGTATGTGCGAATTGTTCTGAATGCAGGACGTCCTGGTATCTTACATTTTCGATGTGGTGTGTTTGATGACTTGCCTATCCACCAACAATGTCCCTTCAAGTTTGATATATCGTTGCAACAAAGTCTGTATGAGTGCAAGTTCATGAACGAACTTCATTTTTTGACAGCACCAAATGTGAGAGTTCGTGAATGGACTTCCTTTTGTGATGTTAGGATGACAGCAAACTCCACGGTGCTGCCGCTAGGATTTACGGTAGGCGCGTGGCAAATAAACTATCTTCTGCTTAAAGTGTGTAGTGAAATTCTGAGTTTTTTCAGTGATTTTACGTATGTGTTTAGGAAATGTCTCTATGTACATAAAATTATCAACTTTGTCACTACTTTTACGTGTGTATTTGTGTGATTCAGTCTGCAACTTTTGTACGTGCAAGATAGCAAGAACCCCAAAGGACCATGCCTGGGCATCGCGGCCCGATTCGCGGCCCATAGGGGCTGTGTTGCGTCAAATACGGGCCTCCAATATCTGGCCAGAAAACTAAAAAGGCGTACTGGGAAAAAAAGAGGGGGAGGTTCGAACCTTCATGCAAAGGTTCTCCATGGCCCGCCTGCGCGCAGCATGGGCCGAAGGCCGGTGGTCCAAGCCTGCCGCACTGCGCACTTGGCAACCTAGTTCTGCCATGTTGCAGCCCGCTTGGTCCACTTCCTCTATAAGAGGTAAAAAGCATCAAATGAAAAATGCAATGAAAATGCAAAAGAGGTAAGAGGAGGGACCAGATCCCCGCGCGAATGAGCGCTTGTGATTGCAGCCGCGCCAGCGAAACTTTTTATCTTTGCTTTTCTCTCTCTCTCTCTCTCTCTCTCTCTATATATATATATATATATATATATATATATATATATATATATATATATGATCGGTTCTACGAGAAATTCTATTTATATATTTGCATAATTTGTACAATATGTAGTATCGTAAAATACCAGCAAACAAAAAGGAATTAAATAGAAAACACAAAATTAAAAGGACAATAAATAATAAAACCAAAACCCCCAAAACTTTTAGTAAACCGGTACTAAAGGACTCCCTGCCCCCGGCACTGGCACATGCCACGTGGTGGCCCTTTAGCAGTGGTTCGTGCAGAACCGGTACCCGGGGGGGAGGGGGGGGGGGACCTTTAGTCCCCACCCTTTAATGCCGGTTACAGAACCGGCACTAAAGGGCCTTAGGAACCGGAGCTATAGCCCGGTTCTGCACTAGTGTATTGGAGATATATCAAAAATTGTAAATAAGAGACTTACAATATCAGGATGTTCTTTCTCACCCAGGTCTTCTTTTTCGTTTTAATAAAACACCTGTAATCACCCGACCAGCGTTAGTACCACCAGTTCCCATCCTTGCTTTCTACTGAACCCTAGTTCTATCTATAATATCGTAATTCGTAACTAGCAAATCTGAGAAGCTACAGAAATAGAAGGATTAGACATATTGACAGTGATGAAGCCCTCTTACAGTACATGACCAAATGACACAAGGTAGTGAGGAAGCCCTTTTACAAAAGAATATCCCAACATAACCGCACAACACAAATTGCCCTGCAAACGCCAAAACAAAAAGCAAAATGACTACATTGCCGAAATACAATAAAGGAAAGCCCAAATAATCAACACGACTCACACTAGGACAACTAAACTCCACAATAATGCCCTCAGGAGGGAACACGACGCGAAGCGTGGTCGCTTTTGAGTCCGAGGTGGGCAAGGGTTTTCACCCGAAACCCTGGCATGAGGAGAATCACGATAACATTCTAAGTAGGAGAGTGGCACCCATAGGTGTCGCCGCCAACAGCACCAATGTGCAGTGCTGTCGCTCGGCAGCTCGCCCATGCCAGCTTAGGTCTCTCAGGACAACTGCGAAGAGAACAAACCTCCAGATCCAGATTTGGGCATCGCCACTCCACTAGAGGAGAACGAGCCTGAGCCTCCCATTGTTACACCGCTAACCGTCCACACGACCATGGAACATAACCACCACCGCCACCATGGTGCCCGCTGAAAAGCCCTCGATGTGGACCAACACCCGGGGCCGCCGCGCCGGCATCCAAGGGCCTGATTCCATCCCACTTAAATCCTGCAGCCACAACATACACTAGTAGAAAAATGACTTTTAGTACCGGTTCGTAAGGACCTTTAGTACCGGTTCTGGAACCGGCACTAAAGAGTGGGGACTAAAGGTCTCCCCCTTTAGTACCGGTTCAACACGAACCGGGACCAAAGGCCCACCACGTGGCACTAGGCGCGTCGTGGTCTGGGGGACCTTTAGTCCCGGTTGGTAAGGATTTTTTTATTTTTATTTTTGAAATAAATCAAAAATAGCCCGTCTACTGGGCTGGCACGGCCTGCATACGACTAGAAATCCAATCTCTAGTTGGGCCAGGATGCAGGCCCGTACGGCCCAATAGGCCCCACAGGGCAGAAGACTTGCAATAGGCCCACAAAGGCCTGCTTAGAGAGGAGCTCGACACGGTAGCCGCGACGGGGCTTATAAACCGGTGCGAGCTCCTCTCAACTAGCGAGGTGAGACTAAACATTGTGCACTGTGGGTGACAGCGCACCACCTTTAGTACCGGTTGGTGACTCCAACCGGTACTAAAGGGGGGGGGGGGTCATTAGTACAGGTTGGAGCCACCAACCCGTACTAAAGATCACCACCTTTAGTACAGGTTGGTGGCTCCAACCGGTACTAAAGACCCCCCCCCTTTAGTACCAGTTGGAACCACCAACCCATACTAAAGGCCACCACCTCTTTCGTACCGGTTCGTGGCACGAACCGGTACTAAAGGTTCGCCATGAACCGGTACTAATGAGCGCCGCCCGCCTGGCCGTTGGAACCGACACTAATGGTCACATTAGTGTCGGTTCAATTACAAACCGGGACTAATGAGTTTCACGTTAGACCCTTTTTCTACTAGTGATACCAAAGGGGTAGACGGGAAGGTCACTCCTTCCCTACCCCTGGGCATCCCCCAAGCCCATGCCCGAGCCCCGACCATTGGCAAATCAGTACACCCCGCCCAACCCTGCCTTGGTGGGCAAAGGGCAGTCCCCTAGCATGAGGATGGTGATGGATATGCGGCCCGGTTGCAGCAGATCCATATCCTTGGTGATGGTGCAAACATGGGAGGTGGCGAGCCCTACGACCTCGGTCCACTCAGATCCGATTAGGATTGGAGGGAAGCCTAACTCAAATGACGCCACAAACAGAGAGGGACGGAGGGGATGGCTGCCACAGAGCCATAGCACTACCGAACGGAAGCATCCCCGAGATAGCCATCCACAGGCACCATCAACCACCAGCATCCGGAAACCAAACGATGAGGCCGAGCTCCCACGCGAGCAGAGCCAGCCCTCACTGCGGCTGAGGTTGCGTCATCTGCAACTCATCAGAGATTAGATTTGGGAGGGCCTAGATCTAGCAGCCGCCACCACCCGGACATGCCCCTCGCCAACTGCTCGCCCCCACACTGCCGCACCACACCCGCGCAGCCGCCGCCATACCACACACAAGGTCTTGTCGCCGCCCGCGCCGCCGCGCACCGTGCTTCCACCAAGAAGAGTGGCCCCGCGCCACCGTAGACCCGTGTGCAAGGGGAGGAAGTTCCGCTGGTGCTAGCGCCTCACAGTCTTTGCCTGACGGGCGCCCTCTGGCAGAGGCAAGGCGAGGTGGAGGAAGGAGAAGGGCCTTGGCCGGCAGCGGCGCTAGGGTTTCCGTTTGCGCACCCGGGGTGCGTCGCGGGAAGGGGAATGGGTTCGGTCAGCAGTTTACAAATGTTTTCCCCCACGGTCCCCGATTTTAATTTCAGGCAAGAGGTATGAATTAAGAAATGTCTACATACCAGTGCTACGCCTTGATCCGCTCAGCCATCTCTCCTACATGCTAGTTATTATAGAAAATAAACTGAGTGTTCCTCCACATTACAAGCAAGTAAATGATCCACGGAATTACTTTCCTGAAGATAACGATCAAATGAAATAGTAGTAAAATTACGAGCTAAAAATGTACACTCTTCATACATAGCAGCAGTTGGACCAATTGAACGTGGAGGCGTCCTTCAAGTCTAGGACTTTTTTGCAGACATCAAGCTATGGACGATGGAACCGGCTATCTGCTATAACACGATTTATTTGCCTCTATTTCGAGTATTAATTATTCCATACTCCCTCCATTCCTTTATATTAGGTGTATTTGTTTTTTGGTAAAATTCCATAATAAAGTGCATTTGTTTTAATTCCTCGTAATTCCTTTATTGACCCTCCAGAAAAAGGAAAGTATCTCCCACCTGATTGCATGTATCTCTCCTTGTACAGAAAAAAAAGGAAACTATATCTCTCCCGGTTGCATGTACTTGTTTCTTTCCTAGGCCAAATGATTTACTTGCCGCTAATAAATGAATTGGACAAAGGTAATTTCATCCTAAATTGTCTATAATTATGTACCTTGGTCATCATGCCAAGAATAATACACCTTACATAAAGGAATGTAAGGAGTATATAGCACCAGCGACCAGCTATCTTTTTCGATAAAGAGCACCAGCTAGCTAGAGATGCTCTAAGCCAAGAACTCGAATGCTAGATGTGCACGCTCCAGCACCGATCGAGGAATAAAACCCTGTCGCCACAGTTCCGGCAACGTCACACTCTACCCGGCATCAGCGCCGGCACTGTCAAACAGATGTTTTGGCAACGCACACATTTGAATGGGAATGGTAGCGTCTCCAATCTTCTGTAAGTTTGTTGTTGAGCTGGTACTGCACTTCGGTGTATTCCACACCCACGTACGTACCGGAGCTATGCAGTGTTGTTGCCAAGCCTGGCTGCTCTCTCTCTCGGCTCACTCACGGACGGAGGTGGGAGAAAGGAGACGACGACTGGAGTAGAGACACGGAAAGTTTTGCCGGCCGGCGCACGGAGCGCCACCGCGGGCGCTCGAACACCCAAATCCTTTTCTTTTTCTTAACTCACAGCCGTACATAAACAGTCCAACTAGTACAACTTAAATAGCCTAGCTAGTTCCTACATGCAGCCCATGATCCACAAGACTCGGACGCCACTCCTGCCTCCTCGCACGTACGAAACTGCAGCTAACGCAGCCCTCAAGGAATGGTTCTTATCAGCCCATGCATGCAACATGCTGATCCGATCTTCCTGCTGGCTTCTGCAGCCTCGCCCGCACGCGGCAAGCACACAGATCGACTGCTAGCTACTTACAGAACTACTTACCGGACTCATACACAAAACGCACGCAAGCATGCCTACGCGCCCGGACGCGGCCGAAATCACTGTTCTGACCTTTTGGGCAATCTTTGTCACAAATTAAACTCGACATAAAAATATTTCACAATCCAACCTTTTTAGAAACGCCACAGTCCGTGGCGTTTCTTCTCCATATAGAAACGCCGAGGTATCTCGCGCTTCAGCTCCACATCCAAATGCCAAGCTAGCTAGCGTTTTAGCTCCATATGAAAACGCCAAGCATGTTGGCGTTGCTGGCTGCGCCCAAACGCCTAAGCTCATGGCGTTTCTACTAGTACGTACGTGGTGAGCATCGGCGAGCACCTTGTTGGCGGCGTCGGTGGGGTGGAAGCCGTCCCAGAAGACGTAGCCGGTGGCCTTGGCGTACGTCCCCGGCACCCCCTGGTGGCACAACACCGACGTCTCGATCGTCCCCGTCCCGCAGCAGGCCCGCCGAGACTCGAAGAACCCTGCAGTCACTGGTAGAAAAAGAGGCTTCCGTCCAGCCCCATTAGTCGCGAAACTGTAGGAACCGCGACTAATGAAGTCTTTAGTCGCGGTTCGGCAGACGAACCGCGACCAAAGGCCTGGGCCCAGGGCGCTCGGTGGCCAGCTGGTGCACGTGAGGGGCTTTAGTCGCGGTTGGCCAGGCCAACCGCGACTAAAGCTCCTCCCCTATATATACCAGTTCAGCACACTCACTTAGCCATTTGGTGCCACTTCTCTTCACAAGCTTCACAAGGGGGTGTAGGTTTGCTTTTGGTTCCTCTTATGCACACAAGGTGTTTGATGAAATGCCCCAAGAGCGTGAAACAAACATGATATGAAGTGTTGGAGCCACACTTGAGGTTCCTCATTTATTTTTTCCTCCTCGATCGCGGTTAGCAACTTGAACCTTTCATGCATGTGTGTCATTGATAAAATATGCATGTGTGTTGTTCATTGTTTAATTTCTATTGTTTATAGCTAGTTAGTTTAACAAATGCATGATGGTTAATTATATATTTTATATTATAATAATGCAGATGAATCGGCAATGGATGTACGGTAACCGACTCTCCCGCGAGTTCACTACGGGTTTGAAAGATTTCCTCGTAGTGGCTAATGCGAACAAGCAGAAGGGTTTTGTTATCTGTCCATGTGTTGACTGTAAGAATCAAAAGGGTTACTCTTCCTCAAGAGAAGTTCACCTGCACCTGCTTCGGCACGGTTTCATGCCAAGCTATAATTGTTGGACCAAGCATGGAGAAAGAGGGGTTATAATGGAAGAAGATGAAGAAGGGGATGATTTCATCGATGAAAGCTATCTTGCTCATTTCGGTGATACTTTCATGGAGGATGCTAAAGGTGAAGGGGAAGGTGAAGGGGAAGGTGAAGGTGAAGAAGAGGCACGTGATGAGACCGTTGATGATCTTGGTCGGACCATTGCTGATGCACGGAGACGCTGCGAAACTGAAAAGGAGAGGGAGAATTTGGATCGCATGTTAGAGGATCACAGAAAGTCGTTGTACCCCGGATGCGATGATGGTCTGAAAAAGCTGGGCTGCACACTGGATTTGCTGAAATGGAAGGCACAGGCAGGTGTAGCTGACTCGGCATTTGAAAACTTGCTGAAAATGTTGAAGAATATGTTTCCAAAGAATAACGAGTTGCCCGCCAGTACGTACGAAGCAAAGAAGGTTGTCTGCCCTCTAGGTTTAGAGGTTCTGAAGATACATGCATGCATCAACGACTGCATCCTCTACCGCGGTGAATACGAGAATTTGAATGAATGCCCGGTATGCACTGCATTGCGTTATAAGATCAGAGGCGATGACCCTGGTGACGATGTTGAGGGCGAGAAACCCAGGAAGAGGGTTCCCGCCGAGGTGATGTGGTATGCTCCTATAATACCACGGTTGAAACGTCTGTTCAGGAACAAAGAGCATGCCAAGTTGTTGCGATGGCACAAAGAGGACCGTAAGTCGGACGGGGAGTTGAGACACACCGCAGATGGAACGCAATGGAGAAAGATCGACAGAGAGTTCAAAGATTTTGCAGCTGACGCAAGGAACATAAGATTTGGTCTAAGTACAGATGGCATGAATCCTTTTGGCGAGCAGAGCTCCAGCCATAGCACCTGGCCCGTGACTCTATGCATCTACAACCTTCCTCCTTGGTTGTGCATGAAGCGGAAGTTCATTATGATGCCAGTGCTCATCCAAGGTCCGAAGCAACCCGGCAACGACATCGATGTGTACCTAAGGCCATTAGTTGATGAACTTCTACAGCTGTGGGGCAGACCTGGTGTCCGTGTGTGGGATGAGCACAAAGAAGAGGAATTTGACCTACGAGCGTTGCTTTTCGTAACCATCAACGATTGGCCTGCTCTTAGTAACCTTTCAGGACTGTCAAATAAGGGATACAATGCATGCACGCACTGCTTACATGAGACTGAAAGTGTACATTTGCCAAATTGTAAGAAGAACGTGTACCTTGGGCATCGTCGATTTCTTCCGAAAATTCATCCAGTAAGAAAGAAAGGCAAGCATTACAACGGCAAGGCAGATCACCGGCCGAAGCCTGCGGAACGCACTGGTGCTGAGGTATTTGATATGGTCAAGGATTTGAAAGTCATCTTTGGAAAGGGTCCTGGCGGACAATCAGTTCCGAAGGGAGCTGACGGGCACGCAGCCATGTGGAAGAAGAAATCTATATTCTGGGAGCTAGAATATTGGAAAGTCCTAGAAGTCCGCTCTGCAATCGACGTGATGCACGTTACGAAGAATATTTGCGTGAACCTCCTAAGCTTCTTGGGCGTGTATGGGAAGACAAATGATACAAAGGAAGCACGGCAGGACCAGCAACGTTTGAAAGACCCTGATGACCGGCATCCGGAATGGTTTCAAGGTCGTGCCAGCTATGCTCTGACCAAAGAAGAGAAGGCCATCTTTTTTGAATGCCTGAGCAGTATGAAGGTCCCGTCTGGATTCTCGTACAATATAAAGGGAATAATAAACATGGTGGAGAAAAAGTTCCAAAACCTGAAGTCTCACGACTGCCACGTGATTATGACGCAATTGCTTCCGATTGCTTTGAGGGGGCTCCTGCCAGAAAATGTTCGAGTAGCCATTGTGAAGCTATGTGCATTACTCAATGCAATCTCTCAGAAGGTAATCAATCCAGAAGTTCTACCACGGTTACACAACGATGTGATCCAATGTCTTGTCAGTTTCGAGTTGGTGTTCCCGCCATCCTTCTTCAATATTATGACGCACCTCTTGGTTCACCTAGTCGAAGAGATTTTCATTCTCGGTCCTGTATTTCTACACAATATGTTCCCCTTCGAGAGGTTCATGGGAGTATTAAAGAAATATGTTCGTAACCGTGCTAGGCCAGAAGGAAGCATCGCCAAGGGCTATGGAAATGAGGAGGTAATTGAGTTTTGTGTTGACTTTGTTCCTGACCTTAAGCCGATTGGTCTTCCTCGATCGCGGCACGAGGGGAGACTAAGTGGAAAAGGCACGATCAGAAGGAAATCAACGATATGTATGGACGGCCATTCTCTGACTGAAGCACACCACACTGTACTGACCAATTCCAGCTTGGTGGCTTCGTACTTTGAGAAACACAAGAATATTTTACGCTCGGACAACCCGGGGAAGCCTGAATCCTGGATTAGGAAGGTCCACATGGAGACTTTCGGCAGTTGGTTGAGAAAACATTTAATGAATGACAATGATGTTGTAGATCAGCTGTACATGTTGGCCAAGACACCATCTTCGACTATAACGACTTTCCAAGGGTACGAGATAAATGGGAATACATTTTACACGATCGCCCAAGATAAAAAGAGCACCAACCAAAACAGTGGTGTCCGCTTTGATGCAGCAACCGAGAATGGGCAAAAGGTCACATATTATGGTTACATAGAGGAGATATGGGAACTTGACTATGGACCCTCCTTTAAGGTCCCTTTGTTCCGGTGCAAATGGTTCAAGCTAACAGGAGGTGGGGTAAAGGTGGACCAGCAATACGGAATGACAATGGTGGATTTCAACAATCTTGGTTACCTTGACGAACCATTCGTCCTAGCGAAAGATGTCGCTCAGGTTTTCTATGTGAAGGACATGAGTAGCAAACCGAGGAAACGGAAAGATAAGAAAACGATCAGTACATCATGCGATGATCCAAAGCGCCACATTGTTCTTTCAGGGAAAAGAAACATCGTGGGAGTGGAGGACAAGACAGACATGTCAGAAGATTATAATATGTTTGCTGAAATTCCTGTTGGAAATATGCCCTAGAGGCAATAATAAAAGTATTATTATATTTCAATGTTCATGATAAATGTCTTTTATTCATGCTATAACTGTATTATCCGGAAATCGTAATACACGTGTGAATACTTAGACCACAATATGTCCCTGGTGAGCCTCTAGTTGACCAGCTCATTGTGATCAACAGATAGTCATGGTTTCCTGACTATGGACATTGGATGTCGTTGATAACGGGATCACATCATTAGGAGAATGATGTGATGGACAAGACCCAATCCTAAGCATAGCATAAAAGATCGTGTAGTTCGTTTTGCTAGAGCTTTGCCAATGTCAAGTATCTCTTCCTTAGACCATGAGATCGTGTAACTCCCGGATACCGTAAGAGTGCCTTGGGTGTATCAAACGTCACAACGTAACTGGGTGACTATAAAGGTGCATTACAGGTATCTCCGAAAGTAGCTGTTGGGTTGACACGGATCGAGACTGGGATTTGTCACTCCGTATGACGGAGAGGTATCACTGGGCCCACTCGGTAATGCATCATCATTATGAGCTCAATGTGACCAAGGTGTTGGACACGGGATCATGCATTGCGGTACGAGTAAAGTGACTTGCCGGTAACGAGACTGAACAAGGTATTGGGATACCGACGATCGAGTCTCGGGCAAGTAACGTACCGATTGACAAAGGGAATTGTATACAGGGTTTGATCGAATCCTCGACATAGTGGTTCATCCGATGACAACATCGAGGAGCATGTGGGAGCCATCATGGGTATCCAGATCCCGCTGTTGGTTATTGTCCTGAGAGCGTCTCGGTCATGTCTGCATGTCTCCCGAACCCGTAGGGTCTACACACTTAAGGTTCGCTGACGCTAGGGTTATTAGGAAGACTAGTATGTGACTACCGAATGTTGTTCGGAGTCCCGGATGGGATCCTGGATGTCACGAGGAGATCCGGAAGGGTCCGGAGGTAAAGATTTATATATGGGAAGTTGTCAAACGGACACCGGGAAGATTCGGGGTCATACCGGTATTGTACCGGGGCCACCGGAAGGGTTCTGGGGGTCCACCGGGAGGGGCCACCCCTCCCGGGGGGCCACATGGGCTGCGTGGGGCAGGGAGCCAGCCCCTGGTGGGCTGGCCGCACCCCTCTCCCTTGGGCCCATGCGCCTAGGGTTGAGGGGGAACCCTAGAGGGGGCGCCCCCCTTGACTTGGGGGGCAAGCCACCCTCTCCCCCTCTCCCCTTGGCCGCCGCACCCCCCCTAGATGGGTTCTAGGGGGCCGGCCCCCTTATCCCTTCCCCTTATAAATAGAGGGGTGAGGGGAGGGCAGCCGCACCATCCTCCAAGGCGCAGCCCTCCCCTCCCCAACACCTCTCCTCCTCCGTTGTGTGCTCGGCGAAGCCCTGTCGGAGTACTGCTTCTCGACCATCACCACGCCGTCGTGGTGCCGGTGGAGCTGTCTTCCTCAACCTGTCCTTCCCCTTGCTGGATCAAGAAGGAGGAGACGTCTCCCGTCCCGTACGTGTGTTGAACGCGGAGGTGCTGTCCGTTCAGCACTTGGTCATCGATGATTCGAATCACGTCGAGTACGACTACATCATCACCTTGCAAGCTTCCGCACGCGATCTACAAGTCGTATGTAGATGCAAACTCTCTCCCTTGACTCGTGGCTTAGATGAACTCATAGATGGATCTTGGTGAAACCGTAGGAAAAATTTTAATTTTCTGCAACGTTCCCCAATAGTGGCATCATGAGCTAGGTCTATGCGTAGTTCTCTAATGCACGAGTAGAACACAATTTGTTGTGGGCGTGGATTTTGTCATCTTACTTGCCTCTACTAGTCTTTTCTTGCTCAACGGTATTGTGGGATGAAGCGGCCCGGACCAACCTTACACGTACGCTTACGTGAGACCGGTTTCACCGACTGACATGCACTAGTTGCATAAGGTGGCTGGCGGGTGTCTGTCTCTCCCATTTTAGTTGGAGCGGAATCGATGAACAGGGCCCTTATGAAGGGTAAATAGAAGTTGACAAAATCACGTTGTGGTGAATCGTAGGTAAGAAAACGTTCTTGCTAGAACCCAATTGCAGCCACGTAAAAGATGCAACAACAATTAGAGGACGTCTAACTTGTTTTTGCAGCGATTGATCATGTGATGTGATATGGCCAGAAGTTGTGATGAATGATGAATTGTGATGTATGAGATCATGTTCTTTGTAATAGGATTCACGACTTGCATGTCGATGAGTATGACAACCGGCAGGAGCCATAGGAGTTGTCATTATTTTTTGTATGACCTGCGTGTCATTGAACAACACCATGTAAACTACTTTACTTTATTGCTAAACGTTAGTCATAGAAGTAGAAGTAGTCGTTGGCGTGACAACTTCATGAAGACACGATGATGGAGATCATGATGATGGAGATCATGGTGTCAAGCCGGTGACAAGATGATCATGGAGCCCCGAAGATGAAGATCAATGGAGCTATATGATATTGGCCATATCATGTCACAACCATATAATTGCATGTGATGTTTATTATGTTTATGCATCTTGTTTACTTAGGACGA
>NC_057801.1:787810835-787836213 GCF_018294505.1 Triticum aestivum
AAATTTGGAGTGATTTAGTCATACTCCTGCCTAGGCGTATAATATGCATACTCGTAGTCTTCATAGCCGCCGCCGTTGTACTGGTAGTCGTCGCCTTCTAAGTTGCCGCCGTCGTCGTCGCTGCTGTCGTCGCTGTCGTACTCCTGCCTAGGCGTATAAAATTTTGAATTGAATTAGTTTTATTTTTCTGAATTTTTTGATATATTATTTGTATTTTTAACATTTTGAATTGAATTAGTTTTATTTTTCTTAATTTTTTGATATATTATTTGTATTTTTAGAATTTTGAATTGAATTAGTTTTATTTTTCTGAATTTTTTGATATAATATTTGTGTTTTTAACATATTGAATTGAATTAGTTTTATTTTTCTGAATTTTTTGATATATTATTTGTATTTTTAAGATTTGAAAAAGAAAAAGTATTTTGAATTGAATTTTTTAAGATTTTTCTGAATTTTTTGATATATACTTTTAGTCGCGGTTGGCCTGGCCAACCGCGACTAAAGGTCGTTGCGCGCGGGAACGCAAAAACCCGCCAAAAACCCTTTAGTCGCGGGTCGCCTCCCCAACCGCGACTAAAGGGGGGGGGTCATAAATACAAGGGCCCGAACCGTCGCCTCCATTTCTCGTCTTCTTCGATTCTCTGCCGCGCCGAAGGCCTGCCGCCGTTGCCCTCGCCCTCGACTCCGCCCACCGTCGCCCTCGCCCTCGACGCCCCCGCCCCGGCCCACGCGCGCCGCCCCCTCTCGCCCATGTACGGCGCCGCCGGCCGCTATCACCGGCCTCCCTCGCCCACCGCACGCGCGCCGCCTCGCTCGCCCGCCCTCAACGCCGCCGGCCGGCCTCGGTACTGCCGCGCGCGCACGCGCGCGCCTCTCTCAGACAGAGAGCGAGATCGTGGAGAGAGAGAGGGGCGCCGCGGGCCACCGGAATTTTTTCTTTTTTTCTTCTTTTTTTTCTTCTTTTTAATTTTAACTAGTTAATTAGTTTAACAAAAACGGTAAAATAACTTAAAACTTGATAATTAACAAAAAAAACCGTAAAATTTGATAATTAACAAAAAAACGTATATAAAACTTGATAATTAACAACAAAAAAAGTAAAACTTGATAATCAATATATACAATGACCCCGCGCGTCAATGTACAACGATCCCGCTTTAAAAAAATGTACACGACCCCGCGCATATACGGAGAGGGGGCGGCGAGGGGGGCGGCGATGCGCGCGGTGTTTTTTTTGGGATCGAGAGGGGGCGGCGAGGGTTATACATGTGTGTTGTCCTCGCCTCCCTCTCCGTGACGACGTCGTCTGCCGCCCCGTCTCGCGCTCTACCGCGACACCCTCTCCCACCCCTTCCTCGCCCCCTCCTTTTGCCACCGCCCTTTCGCCACCGCCACCGCCACCGCCCCCCTTCTTCACTTAATTAATTTTTTTTACTACATGTTTTCAGGACTGACATAATGGCGGACGATAGAGCTGACCCGATTATGGACAACTATGATCCGGACGGTGAAGCACATATGTTCGGCATCATAAACGGCGATATTCTATATGTGCCGACCGGACAAGAAGAAGATGATATCTCTTCTTATCTGAACCTTGACGGTGAAGATGAAGGGCGCCGTCAGCAAGATGATGCCGAACAAACGTCGATAAACGACGATCTTCAAATGGAAGTAGCAACCACCTCCGGCACCGAGGTGATACAAACTAACTGATTTGAATAAATATGTGTGTACTAACACGCGCGACTCTCTTTCTTATTTTAGCCCTCGGCCGGATCGTCGAAACAATCGAGTACGTCGTCAAAGCGTGGCGCAACCAAGACGATGAAACAAGGAGAAACATGCACCATCGAGGTTGTCGACAGTGCAACCGGCAGGCCGCTGGAGCCCCGCAAGAACGCCACCAAGTTTATCAGCCAATGCGGAGCCGTTGTTAGAGACAACGTCTCGATCACCGTCCAGGAGTGGAATAAGCCAAAGAAGGCACGAATTGCTGGTTTCGCTTTTGTCGATAAGAGAACAAAAAAAGATTGCTTCAAGAAGCTTATGGAACATTTCGTTCTACCTCCAGAATACAACAAATTCGATGAGAAGGGTAACAAGATTGAGGAAAACAAGGAGAGGAGGAGGCTAGTCAAACAGTTCAGTCTTCATAAGATGGCCGACGCATTCCAGAAATTCAAGCAAAATCTAGCCCATGACTTTGTCAAGCAGAACAAGACTCCGGATTTCAAAGGACAATATGAGAAACTGAAACATGATTGGCCAGAATTTGTGAAGCAAAAGAAATCGGAGCAGTTCATTCAAATATCGAAAAAAATAAGGAAAATGCGGCTAAGAAGGAGTACAATCATATTATGGGGCCAGGAGGGTATCGCCTTTGGGAGCCTAGGTGGGAGAAGATGGAGAACGAGCTGAGGGCGCGAGGAATCCGTCCAGGTACGGAGGGATGGGACCCAAGGGCCAAAAGCTGGTGGTACGGGCATGGGGGAACGCTGAACCCGGAGACAGGGGAGTGTGTTTACCGGGGCAAAATAATTAAACCCACCCAAGCCCTTATTGACGCAATGAGGGATGCTCAAGAGGGGAAGATCAAGTTCAACAGAGAGAACGACGCGCTGACAAAAGCCCTCGGGAATCCTGAACACGGAGGACGTGTATGAGGCATGGGGCACATTCCGTGGAAAATAGGGTTCCCCCAGAACGATGACCCGTACGGTTACAGAAGCCGGAAGAGAAAGATGGATCGGGAAGCAGATGTTGTGGCGCGGTTGGCATCGGAAATGGATGTGATGAAGAAAACCGTGAGTGTACTAGTAGCCGAAAGAGATGCAGCTCGGGCGCAGCATGAAGATCATCCAGCGGATCTTGGAAGCCAGCAGCGGAGAAGCAGCGTGGCTTCCACGGAGGCCCCACCGGCTGGTGCAGATGCACCGACGATCGAAATTACTGCACCAGAGCCTCTGGTGGTCGAAATTACTGCACCGGAGCCTCCTCGCTACCCCGTGGACGATATAAAGGAGATGAAAGAATGTCATCTGTATTATCCTATCGGGAACATGTCCATGAAGGTAGCCATCGGCAGTGCTTTACCATGTTTACCTGGAGCACTCCACCACAACAACCCCATTCAAGATGGCTATGCTCGTGTCACGGTGGAGGACATAGTCCAAGGGTTTGAGGACCTGGAGATTGACATTGCTACACCTGAAGGGGAGAAAAGACTTGGAGATGTCAAGCGCCATTTCATTCTATGGCAAAAGAAGTTTATCAAGTTTCCAGGCGAGGCGCCAAGGACAACAAGTCCACCCCCCTACGGTGGTGGTGGTGGCGGTGGCGGCGGCGGTGGTGGTGGTGGTGGTGGCGGTTCACCTACACCTCCGTCATGTCAGCCGACGCCCCCCAGTCCACAACGTCCGGCGGGTGATCAGACGCCGCCCCCCAGTCCTCGTCCGGCGGGTGATCAGACGCCGCCCCTCAATCCACCTCCGGCAAAGAAGCAGAAGCAGTCCTGGATTATTAACCCCGACCCTTATGTACCTAAGACCACAAAGGTACCGGAGCCATCACTGAAGCCTCTCCCCACAAGGCCTTGGGAACGTAGTGCCGAGGAAACTGCCGCGGCCGCGGCTGCTGATCATGAGAAATGGAAGGCGGACTGCAAGAAGAAAAGAGAGCCCGAGCCCAAGCCAGTATTTTTTGATGAGCAAAAGAAGTGGGCTAAGTCATTTTTGAGCACACCGTCCCAAGCCGCGAAGAATATGCCTGACGACTATGCACGTGAACTTCGTAGGCAGGCACTCATGTTGAAGATGAAGAAAGAGCGGGCGGAGAACCAGGTGAACAAAGCCTTGGAGGAGGCCGAGAAAACGGAATTAGAAAGTAAAAAAAGCGGGAAACGAGTTGCCCAGCTCGGGGAACAAAGTAAACAATCGATTGCCCCGCTTATAGTGAAAGCCGCCGGTCCGGATGACCCCGATATCATAGCAGCTGCGGCAGCACATGGATTGACTGTAACGAGTGCCAGAGAACAAGCGGCCAACTTAGGTATTACTCTTCGTGAACTGTTAGGCCTTGATGAGGCGCCAGTGAAGGAGGTAGTAATTACATATGTGAAGAATGGGCCTCTCGTCGAGCCTGCGCAGGAAGAGGATCTACCTCCACAAATGAAAGGTCTGCTGAAATGGTACAAGGGTTACATAAAAAATAAAAACGCCAAAGAATATATTTATGCGGAAGTTAGATATGAGCATCACTTCAAACATTACAGTGTACAAATTCATCTGAGTGAATTGTTCCAGCTTTTCAATCTGCGCGAGCTCGACAAATCTATCATCAGTTGCTACGTTCTGTAAGTGATTTATTTCTACCCCATCTCGTTCATATTGCCTGCACTATATATATGTCCTAACTATATTGTTGTGTCCGCTATTATACATGCAGAATGAAGATTAAGGAATGCAGAGTAAGGAACATCCATGATGTTGGGTTCATTGACCAACACATCGTTAATGGATATGTGTTGGAGCATCACCCCGCCGACATGGAGGCAGACCTGTGGCAGTTTCTTACAAAGCAGGAACTCAAAAGTGATATTCTATTTCCTTACCATTTTGGGTGAGTGTTTCTGTCTTGAGCACATTCTCTTTTGTTTACTCCATGCATGGTATGTGGCCGGCTAATCGATGAGTTGTGCATGACGTACTGTGCATGTATCGTGTCCGCAGGTTCCACTGGATTCTGCTAGTAATTAAAGTTGACACCTCAGAATGTCTCGTCCACGACTCTCTGAATATGGATCCAAAGCTTTGGGGCGGCATGAGAAGAATGCTGCAAAAGTAATTATTTTCATTCATTTGCGCTCTATATCGATCGGCCTATTTCGTTCATTTCCTAATATCAAGTAACTAATAACTCTCTTGTTCATTTAATTTTCTTTGCCTCGTAGGGTTTGGAGACGGTTCGTAGATACAAAGGTCGGTGAATTCAAAAAAGAGCTAGAATTCAAAAGGTCAAAGGCTAAGAATGGTGGGGATATTCAGCCAGCGGGGACCAATCTATGTGGATACTATGTCTGTGAGATGATCCGGAGATATACCTCTGAGCGGGTTCCGAGTGATACCAATGCTCAGAGGAATAACCTCCGGATGATGCTTAGTCCAGAAGCTCGCTTCCGACCACTTCAAGAGGAACTAGCTGGATGGTTCAGGAGGGAAGTCCTCCATCCTAAAGGAGAACACCATTAGGAGGACGTAGAACTTTATATGCATTAAATTATGTATGGAAACTTGTTCAAAATTGTATATGGTCATCCGATGATATTGAATATATATTGTATATTCCTCTTGAATTCTTTTTGGTTCTAATTTCAAATTTGTTTGAAATTGTACATTCATATGCATGTATGTAGTACCGTAGAATATGTGAAACTCCTTCAAAATTAAAATAAAGCACAAAAGAAATAAAACAGAAAACAGGTTTAGGGGGGGGGGGCTAAAACCCTAAACCTGCGGCGGCCTTTAGTCGCGGTTGGCCAGAAGAACCGCGACTAAAGGTCCTCCGCCCCGACGGCCGCCTGGTGCCCACGTGGACGGGCCTTTAGTCGCTGTTCTTAAGTAACCGCGACTAAAGGGGGGGGGCCTTTAGTCGCGCCTATTTGATCGCGGTTGCGCAACCGCGACTAATGGCAGTTGCGAACCGCGACCAAAGGCCCTTTTTCCACCAGTGAGTGCAGTGCATCCATCGATCACTTCATCAGTAAGTTCATCAACCATTGACACATTACCCAGCCGTCGGACGGCTCACGTACGTACCGGTGCTCATGGGGTCGGCGACGAGGTTGAGCAGCGGGTTGTAGATGTCCATGGCGCTTCTTGGCCGCGTCCGACGACGCCTGCAGCTTGGCGTTGAAGGTGAGGGAGTCGTTGTTGAGCCGCTCCACGCCGCCGCCGCCGCCGCCGAAGAGGGTGACGGACGCCGGGAGGCACCCCATGGGCGGCAGCGATCCGCCGCGCTCCCAGCCCGTACAGCCTCTGCACGCATGCAAATGCAATGCAACCACCGCTCATGCATGGATATGGATATGCCAATCAGCCACCCAGTCGAGTCGTCACACATCATACTACTAGTACAGCAGTAGGCGGCGGCCAGCATGGCGTTCACGTACTGGTTGCGCACGTAGCTAGTCGCTCGTCCCGGCGCTCACCACGTACGTACAAGTAGAAACGCCATGAGCTTTGGCGTTTGGGCGCAGCTAGCAACGCCAACATGCTTGGAGTTTTCATATGGAGATAAAACGCTAGCTAGCTTGGCGTTTGGATGTGGAGCTGAAGCGCGAGATACCTCGTCGTTTCTATATGGAAAAGAAACGCCACGGGCTGTGGCGTTGCTAAAAGAGTCAGATCGTGAAATACTTTCATGTCGAGTTCATTTTGTGACAAAGATTGCTGAAAAAGTCATAATAGTGATTTCGGCCCCGGACGCGCACACACGTACGCGTCATGGCTTATGCTATCATGCAGATGCCGATGAAGCAAAGGACATTTCAATTGCATGGTCTGAACTCAATCCTTTACGCACCATGCATGCTACAGACGGACTGTGCTGTGACAAAATTTGATCTTTGTACTGAAACCATCATACCATACTCCTAATTTCCGATTACAGAAACCAACTCGATGCATACGCGTGAAAATAACAGTAATGGTGCACGTTATCCATCAAGATTGGGAAGCATCAAGACAGAACAAATGGCCGAAGAGAAATTATCTCGATAAGAATTACCCCTGGTAATAATTATTCAAAAGGACAGTTATACTCGATCACATGCGATCCAGAAAATATAAGTTGGTAATGCTGAACTGCAAAATAAATATATCAAATGCACTTAATAAAATGGTATCTCAGATTTTATTGAAAGAATGGAAACGTTTGCAGATTCGGTAGGAAGAACTACGGGCTGACTGCCACTGAAACTTCTCCTTGACTATTTGTATAAACTGTATCGACAACATATCATCGACAATCTTCGAACTTCCTCCAAACTTGCCACCGTTGAAGATGAAACTATGGGTTTTTCCGGTAGATAAGGTATGCTGTTACCTGGGTAAGTAAGAGAGAAAAACATGGATAATTAACATAAGAGAGCAGAGCATTATCGAAGATAAAATGATGTTATCATAAGCAGACCAATCTCCCATTACCCAATAAAAAGTACTAGATGTACAGTTTACTTGATGCAATCTGGCCATATGACCTACTCTGTAATTGTGCCATCCTGTTTCCTGCAGACAAGTATAGGGGAAATAAGATTACAGTTTAACAAACAAGAAATTAAGATGGTCGAATGAGCATGCTCTTGGTATAAAAGAATAGCCTTGCAGATGTCCTCCAGGTTCTGTAGTACCTTTGGGTCGAACAAGGCACCCTTAGAACAGGGTCATCACATAAATCAACAAATTAGTAAAACAATTTGCGTAAAGAAACAAATTGGAAAAAGTCTTTGCATGGCAAAAACAAGAATGATGTGTAAAGTTTCAAGTCCATGACGCACCAGCTGGCTCAAATCTTCTCTCAGTTTCTCGATTTTGAGGAAACATTATATAAAGTAAAGAACATATATACCACAATCACTTCCACTTTGCTGGGGAACCTGGCATTACTTAAGAATCATAAACAAAAATCATAATATTAAGCGGCACCAATTTAGAGGATCATAATGGATAGGTTTTTCAGCAAAGGATAAAAATAGACAGAATTCAACATGTAAACTTCCCACCTCAGGAAACTCAAGCTGGACTTGATTTGTGAACTGCCCTATGTCTTCCCGCTCTTCTGTTTTTAAAATATCAGTAATGAAGCTGGCACACAAGAAATAATGGGTTAATAAATAGCAGATTCAGAATAAGGTTGCCATTTATGGGCTATAGATCATGTAAATATATGGACAACAAATTCAGGTTTGCTATTTCACATCTAGATGTGAAATAGCTATCTCACATCTAAGTCTAGGGCCGTCAGATCTTATTTTCTGTTTAAGATTCGCGCAGTTTGTTCGGCTCGCTCGCGGTCGCTGGCGTCGCGCGCGGCAGCCCGTTTCCTGTGTACGTCCCGCCTGCCTGTCGTGGGCTTTTTTGTTTTTTTAGACACTGCACATGCCAGCTGTGGCCTCTTGTCTCGCCTGCCCATTGTTGGCTTTTTTTATTTGTGGGTCTCCCGTTTTTGTTCTTTGTGGGCTTTCAGCCAAGGAAAACAAGAATTGTTTTTTTATAGAGGAAAGTTTGTCTAGTCGTTCTATGTCCTTGTATAATTTCCTGCTACCTGCCTATTGTTTTGTTTTTTGTCTCCCAGGAGCGAACATGTGTGAATGAGCTGACACATAAAAGACTTTTTTTACTAGTTTTTGGAGAAGCTTTTAGCCCTTTTTTTGTCTTCTTTTTTTGTTTTTTTGTTTTTGTTTTTGTTTTCGCCTTTTTCAAAAACTCGTGATTTTTGTTGGTGTCTCACATATAAGTCCCTCACCGTTTGATCAACAGTTTTTTTTTTCATGCGAGCCCTTGATTCCTGTAGTTTGCCGCGTCCATTATGTGCTCGTGTGGTTTTTTTCTTTTGACGGAAATGTGCTCATGCAGTTGCCGTCTCCGTTGTGCTCACATTGCTGTTGTGTTTTGTTGGGCCCATTATGTCCTTAGTCATTGTTTGCTGGCATGTGTTCCCTGCGTCAGTGTTTGGGCCTGTTTTTTCTTTGTCCCCCGACCTTTTCATATTCATGTGAGTTGTTCGACCACCTCAAAAATATGTGAGTGGTTCATGATTTTCTAAAAGAAAATTGTATAATTTTTGGAATTTTTTTTGTACAAATCAGATCGACTATTTGCTAATTCTCTCCACATGATTAATTGTTGTACTGTTCATATAATTTGTTTTGTCTGATGGATGTTGTGGCTTTTTGTCCTCCATTTGTCCAGTCGAAAATTTTATACTAAATTACAAAATCACATTAGATGATTTTTTATGATGTCTCATCCAAGTTTTTTACCGGTTGATTTAGTTTTTGTAATTTTTATGCAAGCGTTGTCCCCGCCTTGTTGGTCGATGTTTTGTTTGTTGCATCCTTTTGTTGGTCAGTTTGGCTCCACACTTTTCGGCACATTATCGTGTTGTGCTGACAAGCCATTTCGCTACGTTGTTTCTAGGCCAAGGCGTAGAATTAGAAGAGACAAGAAAAGCGAAGGCCTATTGCAGTTGTTACCTTCTCTGTTCATTTTCACATTGTCTCCCATTTCTTCTAAGCTTTATCAAGATAAAATTAGCAATGTTTCATCTGAGTTGTTATCCATCGGATCTTGCTGTTGTAATTTAGTGCAAATTTTTAATCTCGCATGTCGGCCGATGTATTCTTCTACCGCGTTGTTACCTTTTGTTCGTTTGTCATCCCGTCCGTGTTGTACATATGTTTTTTATTGGGCATTTTTCCGCACGCGTTCTTGTGTGCCCATGTCATTTGGCAATGTCGTAGAAATCAAAGAGGTAGGTTATGCGCTTGTCCCGGTTGCAAGTCTACCTTCAGACTCTTAACTCGGTCCATATTTTGTTTTTCATCCTGGTTGCAAGTCCATCTTTTACTTGTCACTCGGCTCATAGTTTGTAATTGTTATAGTTGCAAATCCACCCTCTACTCACAAATCGTATCGTAGTTTTGTGTAGTTGTCCCAGTTGCAAGCTCACCATTGACTCGTAATTGGGCATGTGGTTTGTTTTTTTATCCAAGTTGCAAGTCTACCCTTGACTCGCAATTAACCTCACAGTTTGTAGTTGTCCCAGTTACAAACTCACCGTTGACTCGCAACTCATATCATAGTTTTGTACAGTTGTCCCAGTTACAAGTCCACCAATGATTCGCAAGTAGCTAGGCCGACAGTTTGTTTTATCCTCCTTGGAAGCCCACCCTTGACTTGCAACTTAGCCTGTGTTTTGTCTTTCATCTTATTTGCAAGTTCACCCTTGACTCGCAACTGGGATTGTAGTTTGTTTGATCCCAATTGCATGTCGACCCTTGACTCGCAACTGGGTTCGTAGTTTCGTAGTTGTGTCAGTTGCAAGTCCATCTTCGACTCGCAACTGGCCTCATAGTTCTCCCTATTGCAAGCCCACCCTCGACTCGCAACTAAACATGTACTCCCTCCGTTCAGAATTACTTGTCGTAGAAATGGATGTATCTAGATGTATTTTATATCTAGATACATTCATTTCCGAGACAAGTAATTCCGAACGGAGGGAGTATTTTATTTTACACTCCAGTTGCAAGTCCACCTTTGACTCGCAACTAGGTCCATAGTTTGTTTATCCCAGTTGTAGGCCGACCATTTACTCACAACTGGGTGCACTGTTTCATCGTTGTCCTAATTGCAGGTCCATCCTCGACTCGCAACTAGGTTCATACTTTTGTTGTTGTCAAAGTTGTAAGTTCACCCCCGACTCTAACTAGGCCCATATTTTTTTTGCGGGCAATGCCCATAGTTTGTTGTTGTTCTAGTTGCAAGTCCATCGTCAACTCGCAACTGGGCCTCTATTTTGTTTTTTTATCTTAGTTGTGAGTCCACTCTCGACTCGCAACTGAGATCGTAGTATGTTGTCGTCCTAGTTACAAGTCCATTCCCGACTTACGGAGGGTGTAGTTTTGTAGTTTCCCTAGTTGCAAGTCCACCATCAACTCGCAACTCCGGGGGGGGGGGTGTTTTTTGTTCTTGTTCTATAGTAGTTTCAATTAGAGCCTCAACATGCAACTAGGGGTTTCTGTCGGCCAGTTGCAAGTCCACCCACAACTCGCAACTTGGGAGGGTGTTGTTTTGTTTTCACCCCAGTTGCAAGTCCACCCCTGACTTGCACGTCGAGGTATGTAGTTTGTAATCGCCCCAGTTGCAAGTCAACCATGTACTCGCAACTCGGGAGGGTGTTGTTTCTTGTTTGTTTTCACCTGTTACAAGTCCACCCTGACTTGCAACTCGAGGGATGTAGTTTGTAATTGCCCTTGTTGCAGCCATGTACTCGCAACTCGGGAGGGTGTAGTTCTATAGTTTCCCTAGTTGCAAGTCCACCCTCGACTTGGAACTGGGGGGTTTTGTTTTCTGTTCTTGTCTGATATTAGTTGCAATTAGACCCTCGACATGCAACTGGGGGTTTCTGTCGGCACAGTTGCAAATCCACACTCGTCTCGCAACTCGGGAGGGTGTTGTTTTGTTTTCACCCCAGTTGGAAGTCCACCCCTGACTTGCAACGCGAGGGATGTAGTTTGTAATCACTCCAGTTACAAGTCAACCATGTACTCGCAACTCGGGAGGGTGTTGTTTGGTGTTTGTTTTCACCCCAATTGCAAGTCCACCCCTGACTTCCAACTCGAGGGATGTAGTTTGTAATCGCCCCAGTTACAAGTCAACCGTGTACTCGCAACTCGGGAGGGTGTAGTTTTCTAGTTGCCCTAGTTGCAAGTCCACCCTCGACTAGCAACTCAGGGTGGGGGTGTTTTTTTGTTCTTGTTTCATAGTAGTTGCAATTAGACCCTCGACCTACAACTAGGGATTTATGTCGGCCCAGTTGCAAGTCTACCCTTGTCTGCAACCCGGGAGGGTGTTGTTTTGTTTTCTCCCCAGTTGCAAGTCCACCCTCGACTTGCAACTCGAGAGATGTAGTTTATAATTGCCCCAGTTGCAAGTCAACCATGTACTCGCAACTCAGGGAGTGTGTTGTTTGTTTTCACTCCAATTGCAATCCACCCTTGACTTGCAACTTGAGAGATGTAGTTTGTAATCGCCCCAGTTGCAAGTCAACCATGTACTAACAACTCGGGAGGGTGTTGTTTTGTAGTTGCCCTAGTTGCAAGTCCATCCTCGACTCGCAACTTGGGGGGGGGGGGGTTTCTTGTTTCATAGTAGTTGCAATTAGACCCTTGACCTGAAACTAGGGGTCTCTGTCGTCCCAATTGCAAGTCCACCCTCGACTTGAAACACGGGAGAGTGTTGTTTTGTTTCACCCTAGATACAACTTGCCTGAATTCTACCCAATTGTCCACCTTCGACATGCAGCCAAGGATGGTCTTGCAGTTCCATGACTGGACCCTTTGTCCCAGTTTCATGTTGCTAATAAAACAACAAGGCCCGCTAATACCTACAATAAGGACCTCGTGGGGCGCTGATACAATCACTAAGCTTAGCGGTCACTCACTATTCGCTCATAGTAGGTTGGACTATTTGTGTTGTTAGTGAGTGTTTTTTGGGAAGCGGTCGAGGATTCCTCGGAGCGAGTTGTGGTTTGGGGATCCGGTTTTAGGAACCTTTTTAGTGGTTTTGGATGGTTGCAACCGGCTTTTCTGTTATCTTCTTTTTTTTGTCTATTTTCATCTTTTGGGGTTCCTGGTTATTCTGTTCGTTTTTTCTATTTTTTTCATTATTTTTTTATTTTCCTTTACATTTTGTTTTTAAACTTTTTGAACTTTTTTCAAATATATGAACAATTTTAAATTCGTGAAGATTTTGGAACTTTGTTATATATTTATTTTGAATCGGCGACCATTTTTCGAATCCAGAACCATTGATGGTACAACTACTTTATTTTCACTGACATACATCTGATCACTAGATTTTCCTGGAAAAAAATCGATCGCTAGCTTCGAGTTGTGACGCAACACAACTTACCAAGGTGCTTGCTGCTTCTCCTTGCGTCGCCGTCCGATCTAATATGATCTATCGATCTACCATGCACGTACAGGAAGAGACACATGCAGCAAGAAGGAATCTTCGGCTGGCTGATGCTCACCGTAAAAAGCTAGCCTCCTGCTAGTACACGCTACGAGCTGTGAGCTGTCGGACGTATAGGGCCGGCCCACCGTAAAAAGCTAGCCTCCTGCTAGTACACGCTACGAGCTGTGATGTCGGACGTATAGGGCCGGCCCACCGAGGCGGACGTGAGCGTTTCTTCTGTTTCAGGCTTTTTGACAAATTAAAATCGGACAAACTGATAAACAATGAGGAGGTGGCGTTGACATCATACTTAGATGTGAGATATTATCTCACATCTAGATGTAACATAGACGGACCCCAACAAATTATGTGAACATAAATTGAGGTCTCGGTTTGTCCACTCCATGCAAGGTCTAAGTACAGTGGACCATGTGGTATATATAATTTTGGATATATAAACACCTTGGTAGGCTACTATCATGGATAATAATATAAAATAATACATATTGTTTAGATATCTTGACTCGTGGACAACATGCATAGGGAAATATGTAAATACAACATGTTATCAATATCATCGTGTTTATAATTATTTGGGATGCTTAGAGATGGAGGAACTAAATGGATCAAACCTGTTGATGACCGACGGCAACCTCTTTGGTTGTGTTGTTCTAAGTGAATCCAACAGTAGCATGCGTGGCCCCTTTGGAGTACCCAAGTAGTTTGTGTCACCAAAATTACACAACGCAAGGAGGCTCCAATGTCTCTTACATATAGTCAACGAAGTGAATATCCGGTATCATGCCAATCAAATAAGTGATTGTGCAAGATAACAAAGCGAGCAACATACCAATAGACAATAGGGATAAATACATATCGTCTTGTGAATATTTTCTTAGCTTTTACCCATTTAAGGACTCTTGATTTATGTTTCCCAGTGATGTACATATCAAACCACAACGAATCAAGGTACGCATAGTCACTCTTCTTTTCCGGATCTATGCCCGTCCAAAGATCCCTACATAAACATTTATAGTAACAAATTACAAAATAATATACTAATAAAAATAAATTGGAAATTTATAATATAAGAAAAAGGCAGGACATACTCCATGTACAATTCAAAAATTTCGTCATCAAGCATCCCTTTACTTGTTTTGTCCCTCAAGTTATATGTACTATGATTTGATTTTTTTGGGGGAGGGAAGTCATCTTGAAAGGAGGTATTTGCTTGTCCGCCTTTGCTCTTCTGGGTGTATTTGTTTTGGCGCTCTACACATGTAAAAATAGAAATGGCTTAGAGATGATGACACACACACATAACATGTTAAAACACATGTACTTGAAATTCATTTCTCTTTAATGCTAGGTGGTCTTTCTGCTTCCCTAGATGTGGTGCCATTTGTAGAATAGGGACCTGACAGATCTATGTAATACTTCCTCCATTCCCTTATAGAAGGCCACAAACTCAAATTACAGGTACCAAGGTGAAATTTAATGACTGCTTTGCAAGTTCACTTTTCTTTTCGTTTACTGGCATCATCAATACGTCCTCATGTATGCAAGGAAGGAATTAGAAGGAAGTAGCAAATGTCATTATGACTACATGCATACAAGTATTAAAACAGTTGGTACTACTAGAAAACATCATTAATTTTTTCCTCGATTATAATTAGTGGTCTTGTATAGATGCAAATTGTATTTTTTATAGTGGCCTTGTATAAGGGAATGGAGGGAGTACAATATACATACTGATTACAGGAAACACATGCATTAAAATAACAATAAATATGCTCTATGCACTACAAGGTTAATCTATGCAAGCACTAGATCAACAGCGGGAGCGAGTCATCAACATCCAATCACCTGTGTTTATAGATATGAAACACTAACTGGAAATGTATAAACCGCCAAAAAAAGGTGAAATGGAGACACTAATCTATTCAATAATCTTATACATAAGGAACTCTCTACGATGACACTTGATTTTGAGTGGGATAATATAACCGTTCTTAAAAGATCTGATCAAGCCTTCTAAAAACCCAAGGGCATGCAACACGCTAATAATAATACAATGAAGTCCATTCCCAAGAAGCAACCATGTAATACAATCAGGGATCATTTCGGACTTGAGGAGGTATTTTGAAAGCTTGTCCATTTGCAAGTAGTTGATCAAGCCTACGAATGATCGAACCCAAACACACCCATAGATGACCCGGAGAGATCCATAGGGAAGATCACGAGTCACCATCGTGATGAGGAGAGATTGTGCACTCACCTTGGTTATTGTGGCACGGCATGGTGGTGCCTGGAATGGCAAGTTTACCTCCCGTGATAGCTTTATCCTTCTCCAGCTTCTCGTTCTTCCTTTTCTCTTTCTCCAGTTCTGCACGGAGACTTTCGACTTCTTCCTGCAATGCCAGATGCTTGGATTCCAGTTCACAGTATTTCTGTTCAAAAGACAGGAGATGGCAGTTAGTAATATAGTGACCAAGAGAAACTATGGATTCAAGGGATCGACCGAAATTTCAAGACAAAGAATGGTCTAATAGTACAGACTCTAACTAATTGTCAACAATCAGCCGGAGTCTCGTGGGTACACCCACTGCACTGATCGTACCCCCACGGGAAAAATCTTACCACGTACAACTCAGATGATCTTATAACCTAAGTGAAGCCATGAATTTAAGATATTGGTTTTAGATTTATGAAGACAGAAATAAACTAATCCTGTAGACTCTAATGTTATTTCTATCAACCGATCGGAGTCTCGTGGGCTGCACCTAGTGAGTGCGCTGAACTTGTCCCCACTGGATGAAAACATACCAGGCGCTAGTCGGATGGCAAGTCAACAAAGTTGAACGTCCGAATGAAAATGATCGACACTTACTGTGGTACTTACTTGGTTATGAGGTTTCAGAACCTCACTTGAATTGGTTGCATCCTTCTGTTTGGAGCTCACCAGCTCGGCTGAAATCATGGCCTCTTTGCTGGCGCTAACCTCATCCTCTCGAGTACTCGCCAACGGATACACTACATACGGAACAGTGGGAGGCGTTGAAGGTCGGGGCGCCGTAACCGCCAATGCACTTGGACTGGGTTGTACAATATCGGTGGGCGCTCGGACACTTGCATCCGACTGAATTTCCAGAAAATTTGGTGCCATCTCATGATCGGTGTCCATCTCCACAGGATTTCGCCTTAGACTAGGTGGATCAACGTGCATTTGAACACGCTCTTCGGCATCCTCCACAGTAATAACTTCTTGAGTGGCTACAAAAAATACAAAGCAAGAGTTCATCAGTCCTTGGTCTACTCGAATGATTGTACAAGAAATAGAATACCTTTCGAAGTGACAACAGCAGCGTCTGCCTTTGCTCGCGGTCTGCTCGCTAGCTTGGCTGTTATGACTTGTAGAAGTGGCAACCCTGCATCAGCAGAGGACATAAGATGGTTATAACATCCTAATGATCAAAGCAAGATTCAGCTACATATACTTACTTGGAGACAACGGCCACCGCATTCTTTATGTTGCAGCTAGGCTGGGCTGGCAACAACAGCTGGTCAGAGGGCGTTGGGAGATCCCCAGCAGACAAGTCCACAGAAGCCAAATCAGGTCCTTTTGCAACATCACCATGGGACACTGCAGCAATATTGTTAGCAGACAGGTTCATATATCAGATAAAGCCATGACAGAACTGCAGCTATCCAACCAAATACTACCAATTATCAAACCAATACACTAGTCACCATCGTGATGAGATACCCCTACCTGACCGGGAGGCATCCATAGAGAGATCACGAGGAACGACAATCACTAGTCACCATCGTGATGAGAGATGACTGTGTCGTGGGTGTAGCCATTAACTGGCAGGAGAATGGAGAATTGGGAATTGGGTGCAGCAGCCATTAATTGGCACGAGAGTGGAGAGAGCTAGACGTACAGATAGAGCTAGATCCGTCGAAGATCGAGCAGAGAATCATGACAAACGGATCAGCCAGACGCGAGGGGGGATAGGAAATCGACCGGTTCGTGAGCTCACCTTGGTCGACGTTATCCTTGTCGCCTCCGAGGCCGCCGACCAAGTCCTGGCCGTGGAGGGGCGTGGAAGAGAACCCAGGCGGGCCGGCGGAAGAGAAACCAGGCGGGGCGGCGGTAACGAGAACCTTGGATTGCCTCATCGCCCGGCAGACGGGCGACGGGAAGTTGAGGCTGGGGGGACGCAAAATTGAGTATGATCCCATTGGAGAGGGCGAGTTGGAATTCAGACTGGCTATGGACGAACAAAGATGACCTTTCTTTTTGTCTTGTGGAGCGCCAAGACGAAGACGAAGACGGTAACGCTCTCCAGTCCATCTCTATCTATCTCTATCCTTCCATCCCTGGCCAGCATTAAGTGCTGCCAATTAATGATCATCATCTATTGCTGGGATTTTCTTAACGCCGCAGGCTGTAATGGAGCATGCATTAATCCATTCACGACGCGTAGTGGCCGCGCGCGGGGAGGATGAGGAAGCTGCGCGCGTTGGGCCGGGCTTGGGCACCACACGTAAAAAATAAAAAGTGAAGGACCGTGGTGGAGCGAGAGATTGGATTCTGGTTTAACCATAAAAATATTGATTTATTTAGTACTCCCTCCGTCCCATAATGTAAGACTAGTGTCAAAAAAACGTCTTACGCTTATGGGACGGAGGGAGAAGTATTTTATAAAATTCGAAAATATGCCTTTGGAAGTAGCCAACCACGGCAGCACAACAGACTTACTGGGCAGCCGGTCACGGCAGCACAACAATATCGTGTAGGAGCGCCAAAGCGCCAAGGAGAGATCTAAAAGAGGAGCACGATCAGGATGTACAATGAAATCATGCCCCAGCGTAGTCTCGGCTGAGGCGACAGGGGCGGAAACCTCGCCCGCGCCGCCGGGCCACCTTCCCGTCCCCACTTCCCCCATCGCCGTCGCCACAGGAGGCCGTCGGGCTAAGCCCGGGCGGAGGACAGCGGCGGCGGGGTCGACTTCCTCTCGTCAAGCCACGGGGGCTCGGGATGGGGAGGGTTTACACCCTTCTTCTACGCCAGCTCGGGATCCATCGATGGCTTTAGCTGCGTTGCCGGCAGGCCTCTAGGCTTCCTTCTCCGGCGTGACGGCTTCTTGGCAGCGTCTCTCGCAGGTGGCAGCCGCAGCAACTTCGTCGATGGGCGCCTGGTCCTCGGCCCAGCTGCTCTTCTCCGACGGGTCGGGGTGGGTTCGCACCCCCCCCCCTCCGCGCATGCCTTGTGGGGCGTGCCCCGAGGTCGGGCCGGGGCGTGATGGTCTTTGCTGGCTGGTGTTTGGCGCTGCAGTGGTGGGATGCTAGAACTGGCCGGATCTGGCCCGTCGGTGTCTTCTTGTACGGGGGGAGGTATGGTGGTTGGTGGCTCTCCGGTGCTGCTGGCGCTATGGCTCTGCGAGAGGTGGGCGGGTCAGCGGAGGTGCAATGTGTGAGGGTGCTAATGGTGTTGGGTATCCTCCGGGCAAAAGCATGCCCGGTCTTGCTGACCGATGGCGTCGACATCTATGGGCATCGTTTAACCTCCGTGGAGGCGTTGTTGTGGAGTCCCGCATCCTCTTGCACCCTCTAATCTTGCTCTTCGGGTGAAAGCTTAAGGCCCAGTTGGGTCAAGGGACGCCGTCGATATCGTCGCTTCCCTCTTGGGGGTGTCGCCTTGAAGAGCTTCGAATCCCATATGTGCGCTCCATGGGGTGGACGCTCGTGACATTGCGGTCGGTAAGTGCCCATCCGACAATGCGGATGTTCACGCGGCTTCCTGTACTCCCTCCGTCCTTAAAAGAGTGTACTTCCAACTTTGTTGGAAAGTCAAATTTTTTTATGTTTGACCGTATTTATACAATAATAGAGCAACATTTATGCCATCAAATTAGTAGCATTAGATTCATGATAAAATATATTTTCGTCATATAGCTATTTGGTTTCATAAGCATTGACATATTTTTGCACAAAGTCGGTCAAACTTTGAGATAGTTTGACCCTCCAACAAAGTTGGAAGTACACTCTTTCAAGGATGGAGGGAGTATGTTGGACCGATGGCGGCTTCGCGCGGAGTCAGGTTTGGATGATGGTTCTTGGTAGTCGGTCTCTTCCAGCGTGTTCAAGGAATCGTCGTGCCTCGCTTTGTCCTCCTAAATTTGGAGCTGCTGAGGAGGGGCCCTTGCGGTGACGATGACACGAGACGGGTGGCCGGTTCTGGCGTTGGCTTGGCGCAAGCCCAATGCTTTTCTCATGCAATGCCCGTCAACAGAGTCGGAGCTTGCTAGTCGCCGCCGCGTGTGGCTGACAGTTTGGCATAGGCCCACACAGGCTTCGACGCTTGTTTGTGGTGGGGGCTTCTTCGGTGTTCTTTGATGGTGGAGTCGGAGTGGCCCTCACGAAGGCGTGATGATGATGATGCTAGACTGTAACCTTGACGACACTTTTCTCCTCAGTGGTGTGTGTGCGTTCTTGTGTGAGTTGCCATGTCACCCTGTGTGCCCTCTTGTTGCAGGCATGTTGTAATGGTTTTCACCCTGTTTTCCATTAATTAACCAGGAAATTCTCTTCAACCTTTTTGATGAATCGGGGCCCTAAGGTGAATAGGGAGTAGCAAACTAGGACGTGGGTCGCGTTGAGTCGGAGATGCAATGAGACACGATGCTCTACCACTATGGTACTAGACACTACATATGGAGATGAGAAGGAGCGATTGGGGGACAACATTCCCAATGTCACACCAACAATGACAAGTGGGGTGCAGCAAAAAATGAATTCGTAGCATTGATATTACATGTATCTACGATGACACTCATAATGCATTATATCTTAAGCTATATCATATGCAACAAATGTACTTTTAGATATAGCTCTTTCAAAAGATTACATCTCATTGTTGAATCTAGAAAAACTCTCATTTAATGTATTTTGTGCGAGAAAAGTATGATTTGTGTTAGTTTTGATGCTAAGATTGACTGTTTATGACCAGTCTTTGTTTTGTGAAGAAAACATCGTATCCTACCGTAACATTACCTTTCGGTTTGTGGCTCACATCTGTTTTTGTGTGGTTGGGAGAAGACTCCCTGTATGATGCGGAGCATCCTTCGGTCATCCCCATGGACTCTACTTCGACTCATCGAGCACCATGTGAACCTATGACAAGAGCTCGCGCAAAGGACATTGAAACCAAGGTGAACTCATTCCACTACGAGATTGATATGGGATATGGATGGAACTTGGATGCTACCTCGCCAAAGGTCACTATATGTCATTAGGTACGAAGACAGCCTCCGCCAATCAGTCGAGTACCCCCAACGGCTAGTAGAAGGACCCCAAGGCCACAAGGAAGACAAAGGTGACAATCAAGACGAAGGTTGCACCTCCAAGGAGACCTCGTGCGCACAGGCCTCCTAGACCCCATGCCCAAGGGATACCCAGAAACCTTCTGGAAGTGAAGAGGCGCACCCCCATGCGCACGGCCACCATACCCCGTGTCCACGGGCCTCGCCGCTATAGCACCCCATGCGCACTGGCGTGTACCGTGCCCACGGCACACCCATGTGCACGGGCCTCACTTACCCCGTGCGCACGGCCCTCCCAGATTTCGGCCGTCGATCACCTATTTCGGCCCCAACTCGTCCCTCTCATCCTCCCCTCTATATATTTCGAGCCTAGGACATGTTTTTAGGGTTAGCAAAGTATTATGAGACATAGAGAGAGCTTTGCTCCTTGTATCACTCCTTTAATAGATCAAGACCTCATAGGAGAAGATCCCTAGGGAATATCAAGACCCCTATAGGGGAAGGATCTCTCTAGATCATCAAGACCTCATCTCCTCTAGGATTTGAGACGAACTTTACCATTTCTGCTTGTTTTCCTTGGACCGATCTTGTATACTTGTGGATCTCAACTTTGTTATTCTAGTGGATGCGTGATTGGGTTTTGTTTGAGAGATTTCCACTTTTGTGTTATTCGTGTTCATCCCTTTTTTCCCTCCAAGTGTGAAACAATCTCCACTTAAGGTTCCACTCTACATCACTATAAGCTTAGTAGTTATCTCCTCTGATCCACCCATGCCAGTCATTTGGCTGTTGTGCTTGACAACTCCCTATGGTACCATGATTGTTTTTGACCAGTCTTTGTTATGCATAAGACAGATACAAACTACAAGTTGAACTGAGAAGCTCTTGATGTTTTTGTTGCATCTACGGTGCAATATGTCTTAGTGTTGTATCTAAAACAGCCTTCATTTAATATCTATTAAGAGAAAAGTTATTAAAGTAGTATGATTATGAGTAGCAAAATTCAGTACAAGTCTAGAATTTTTTACCAGAAGGACAACCTGCCAAGTGGTATTTGCAGAAAAGACCAGCTCTAGATGCAATTGTCAGAACTACGGTGGCAGCGCGTGTGCCAGCCGACCCATCGCACCTGTTGCAATGGGTGGAAGCGGCAAGCCCTGCCGCCGCGGAGGAATGCGGCATGTGACCGGTAACAGGAATCTAAGGATGCGCCTGAGCCGCGACGGAACGGGGCCACGCTGGTGGGCCAAGTCGCCACCACCCCATGCGGCTAGCACTATTGCTGCAGCGTGCGATGCAACAACACCACGGGCCATCGGTTGGTGCCTTTGGACTCATTGTGCTAACAGTTCTCGTGTGGCACTGGAATCTGCGTTGGTTTCTTTATATGAGGCAGCTAGTGCCTCATTTTGCTTGGCTGCCAGCTCACTCCTCTCCTCTCTGCGCTCTAAGTGACCTATCACACTGAGAAAAACAGCTCACATAGCATCACTGACTGCGATTTTGATCTATTTCAAGGCCGGTTTAGAAGATGTTGAAGTTGAAGAAAAATATATCAAGGTGTGGGCTACCGATGCTGGTGTCTTGCTGATTTTCACCATGGTGCTGGTGTGGCTGTTGTGTCTAGGAGTACATTGTATCTTTGCCGCTTTCTGCTTTCTTCTTATGTATCTGTTTGATGTAATACTGGCTGGTTGATGGCTTCGTTAATTCAAAGTCAGGCGAGGCTTGAGCCCTATCTCGGGTTCGGCTTAGTCTTTTCTCTAAACTAGTACATTGTATCAATCCATTTTTGTTGGTTTCATTCACACGTATGCTACATTTGGTATATCAGATTAGTGCCTAAATAAGTATGCTCTGTTCTTTTTGTATTAGTTGAGCACAATCATTTGAAGCATTTTGACTAGGATTTTTGGGAGAAGCGAACTAAGAAGTTGAACATGGCCGTAAAAGCTACAGTAGTATCCAGAGATTGGATCTGGCAGGAGGAGCACAAAATCGTCGCCGGTGCCGTGACTGGATGGATGCCATGATCTCGCGAAGTGCCATCATGCCATCAATCATGTGAAATGTGACACCGCTCGCCGGTCCACTTCCGCCGATAGGGGCAGCGGGCTGCTGTTCACCCGACCCTCAGCAACCAACAAACCATCTCTCGCTGGCGAGAGTCAATTAACTCCCGCCACATCAGGACTGAAGCCGTTCCGCAAATGGCACTCAAGACTCAAGAAAACCAGCTTCTTCGACTTCGACGAACATTGCATCACCATGACACTGTTCCTCATGCGTCAAGGCCAAGCGACTCCCCAATAAATGCGCAGATAAATGATCGAAACGGCCACAATGTTTATGTGCTTCCTGTGGTGTGGCGCATTGAAAACCTCCAACGGATCGACAAGGCCATCCATCATCCATGATCCATCCGTCCGTTCCAAGCACTGATGATCGGTTAAAGTTGTCAACTTGTAGCATCCCTGCGTTTGGCGTTCGTGCCAAGCTCTACCTGGCAGCGCATGCCGTCAGTGCAAGAACGACCCCAACCAACATCGGTCGATGCTTCCGCTCGGCATGCTTGCCGGGAGTGTCCATATCCATATGGGCCTATATATGGCAAATTTGACAATTTTGACTTGTGGACAAAATCATTTCACAAAACGATCTGCCTTGAAATTTTTTTCACTCAGCTGACCGTTTTATGTGGCGCCTGACACGGAGGCGCCACACCCTACGGTGCAGCGCCTAGCTCGCAGGCGTTGCACGTCTGTCCATTGTGGGATCCCCAAGGCCCGCACCGAGCAGTGCAGCGCCTCCGAGCTAGGCGCCACACATGTAATGTGCAGCGCTTAGCCCGTAGGCGTTGCACTGTGACTTAGATGCAGCCCGCTCGCTCTCCCCCATCCCACCCCATCCGTTGAATCCTTTGCTCTAGATTGGATCATGCGGCTTCATAGCATGGAGTATACCGCGGATATCCATAGAGAGGTCATCTTCTCGAGCGTAGTTTCGCACCAGGTCGAGGAACAACACGAGCAGCTTCCCTTGGCTCTGATGTGGGATCTGGCTGAGGAGGACTGTGGGAATCTTGTTCTAGAATCAGTGTTTGATCAGGTCCTAAAGACACTTAATTACCCTGGTCTTGATGTCACATCAGACCTTGGCGGATATGAGAAGCCTTTGTCGGGAACCACCTTAGGTCGGATCATGAAGCCACTCTCCTCGGGCACGCTTTTAGATCCAACCCTATTAGAAGAAAATGTATATTTCATAAAATCTTACAGGGGGTAGCATAGGAATAGTTGGCAAACGCAGCCCGATTAGAAGATCTTCTTGACTAATGATGTAGATGTTGATCCTGATCCTGACTTCTAGCTCGTATGCCTTGGTCAATCTTCGCCAGCACGGCAACCCAAAAAAGTTTGATAATTTTCATTTTTTTATTAAAACCGGGAAATTGAAGTGCTCTTTCATTTAAAGGTTGGACTCAGTTATGGTTGGCTGCTCCAGTACTGGAACTTCGAGGATCTCAAGGATCTCGATCCTTGCAAAGCAAGGAATGATCTTACCAAAATAAAAGGTGGGATCAGACATTTGTTAGGATCATGTAAGAAGCCAACAGGTTATGAAATCATCTATTATTACTACTAGGTGCAGGAAATCATCTCGAGACGTCACATATAGCGGTGAACATAAAACCAAAAATAAAATACAAGTTGTAGCAACAACACAATTAGCAACTCATGATCATGTCCCGGTTAAAAAACACATGGTAATGTTTCCACCATGTATTGGAGATATATCAATAATTGTAAATCAGACACTTACAATATCAGGAAGTTCTTTCTCATCCAGTTCTTCTTTTTTGTTTTAATCAAACACATGTAATCACCCGACCAGCCTCAGTACAACCAGTGCCCATCCTACACTAATTTGAAACTAGCAAATCTGAGAAGCTACCAAAATAGAAGGACTAGACTTATTGACAGTGATGAAGCCCTCTTACAGTACATGACGAAATGATACAAGGTAGTGAGGAAGCCCTCTTACAAAAGAATATCCCCAACATAACCGGACAACACAAATCGCCTTGCAAACGCCAAGACGAAAAGCAAAATGACCAGATTGCCGAAATACAACACAAGAAAGCCCGAAGAATCAACACGACTAGCACTAGGACAACTAAGCTCCACAATAATGCCCTCAGGAGGGAACACAACGCCAAGCGTCGTCGCTTTCGAGTCCAAGGTGGGCAAGGGTTTTCACCCGGAACCCCGACATGTGGAGGAGAACCACTATAATGTTCTAAGTAGGAGAGTGGCACCCTTAGGTGTCGCCGCCATCAGCACCAAAGTGCAGAGCTATCGCTCGACAGCTCACCCATGCCAGCATAGGGCTCTGAGGATAACCCCAAAGAGAACAAACCTCCAGATCCATATTTGGGTGTCGCCATTCCACTAGAGGAGAACGAGCTTGAGCCTCACATAGCTACACCGCTCACTGTCTACACGACCAAGGAACATAACCACCACCGCCACCATGATGCTCGCCGAAGAGCCCTTGATGTGGACCAACAACCGGGGCCACGGCCCCGGCATCCAATGGCTTGGTTGCATCCCACTTAAACCCTATAGCCACAACATACCGGAGGGGCAGGCGGGAAGGTCACTCCTTCCCCACCCCTGGGCATCCCCCAAGCCCACGCCCGAGCCCCGACCATTGGCAAATGAGTACACCCCGCCCAACCCTGTCTTGGTGGGTAAAGGGCAAGCCCCTAGCATGGTGAAGGGGATGGATCCACGGCCCGGTGGCGGCAGATCCATATCCTTGGCGATGTTCCAAACATGGGAGGTGGCCAGCCCTACGACCTCGATCCGCATAGATCCGATTAGGATTGGAGGGAAGCCTAACTCAGGCGACGCCACAAACGGAGAGGGACGGAGGTGATGGCTGCCACAAAGCCATAGCACCACCCAACAAGAAGGATCCCTAAGACAGCCATCCACAAGCGCCATCAACCACCAGCATCCGGAAACCAAACGATGAGGCATAGCGGTGGCTAGATCGACCACTGGCCGAGCTCCGACGCGAGTAGAACCAGCCCTCACCACCGCTGAGCTCGCGTCGTCTACAACTCACCGGAGATTAGATTTGGGAGGGCCTAGACCTAGCAGCCGCCACCACCGGACACGCCCCTCGCCAACGCCTCGCCCCCACGCTGCCGAAACACACTTGCGCAACTGCCGCTGCACCACACACACGGTGTCTTTGTTGCCCGTGCCGCCGCACACCATGCTCCCACCGAGAAGCGAGGCC
>NC_057801.1:787836467-787841987 GCF_018294505.1 Triticum aestivum
TGGGTTTAGTCAGCAGTTTACAAATGTTTTCCCCCACTGTCCCCGATTTTAATTTCAGGCGAGAGGTATGAATTAAGAAAAATTAGAAGAGAGGGATTCAAACCCTCAGTAAACAAAAGTCTACATACCAGTTCCAGTGCTACGCCTTGAACGGCTCAGCCATCTCTCCTACATACTTATTATAGAAAATAAGCTGAGTGTTCCTCCACATTAGAAGCAAGTAAATGGGCCACAGAATTACTTTCCCGAAGATAACGATCAAATGACATACTAGAAGAATTACGAGCTAAAAATGTACACTCTTCATATATAGCAGCAGTTGGACCAATTGAACGTGGAGGCGTCTTTCAAGTCTAATATTTTTTTTTTCAGACATCAAGCTATGGACGACGGAACCGACTATCTGCTATACCACGATTTATTTGCCTCTATTTCGAGGATTAATTACACCATATATAGCAACAGCTAGCTTTTTTGATAAAGAACACCAACTAGCTAGAGATGCTCTAAGCCAAGAACTCGAATGCTAGATGTGCATGCTCCAGCACCGATCGACGGCTAGTGGCGCTCGAGAAATAAATCCATGTCGGCACAGTTCTGGCAAGGTCACGCTCTACCCGGCATCAGCGCCGGCACTGACAAACAGATATTTTGGCAACGCACACATTTGAATGGGAATGGTAGCGTCTCGAATCTTCTGTAAGTTTGTTGTTGAGCTAGTACTGCACTTCGGTGTATTCCACACCCGCGTACGTACCGGAGCTATGCAGATGCCGATGAAGCAAAATACATTTCAATTGCATGGTCTGAACTCAATCCTTTACGCATCATGCATGCTACAGACGGACTGTGCTGTGACCACGGTCTACTTTTTTCTTACCCAAACAAAATTTGATCTTTGTTCTGAAACCATCATAAATTACTCGTAATTTCCGATTACAGAAACCAACTTGATGCATACGCGTGAAAATAACAGTAATTGTGCACGTTATCCATCAAGATTGGGAAGCATCAAGACAGAACAAATGGCCGAAGAGAAATTATCTGGACAAGAATTACCCCTGGTAATAATTGTTCAAAAGGACAGTTATACTCGATCCCATGCGATCCAGAAAATATAAGTTGGTAATGCTGAACTGCAAAATAAATATATCAAATGCACTTAATAAAATGGTATCTCAGATTTTATTGAACGAATGGAAACGTTTGCAGATTCGGTAGGAAGAACTATGGGCTGACTGCCACTGAAATTTCTCCTTGACTGGTTGTATAAACTGTATTGACAACATATCATCGACAATCTTCGAACTTCCTCCAAACTTGCTACCGTTGAAGATGAAACTATGGGTTTTTTCGGTAGATAAGGTATGTTGTTACCTGGGTAAGTAAGAGAGAAAGCATGAATAATTAACATAAGAGAGCAGAGCAGTATAGAAGATAAAATGATGTTATCATAAGCACCAATCTCCCATTACCCAATAAAAACTACTAGGTGTACAGTTTAGTTGATGCTACTCTGTAATTGTGCCATCATGTTTCCTGCAGAGAAGTATAGGGGAAATAAGATCACAGTTTAACAAACAAGAAATAAAGACGGTCGAATGAGCATACTCTTGGTATAAAAGAATAGCCTTGCGGATGTCCTCCAGGTTCTGTAGTACCTCTGGGTCGAACAAGGCACCCTTAGAACAGGGTCATCACATAAATCAACAAATTAGTAAAACAATTTGTGTAAAGAAACAAATTGGAAAAAGACTTTGCAAGGCAAAAACAAGAATGATGTGTAAAGTTTCAAATCCATGACGCACCAGCTGGCTCAAATCTTCTCCCAGTTTCTCGATTTTGAGGAAACAGTATATAAAGTAAAGAACATATATACCACAATCACTTCCACTTTGCTGGGGAACCTGCCATTATTTAAGAATCGTAAACACAAAAAACATAAGAGGCACCAGTTTAGAGGATAATAATGGATAGGTTTTTCAGCAAAGGATAAAAATAGACAGAGTTCCTGATGTAAACTTCCCACCTCAGGAAACTCAAGCTGGACTTGATTTGTGAACTGCCTTATGTCTTCCCGCTCTTCTGTTTTTGAAATATCAGTAATGAAGCTGGCAAACAAGAAATAATAGGTTAATAAATAGCAGATTCAGAATAAGGTTGCCATTTATGGGCTACAGATCATGTAAATGTATGAACAACCAATTATGTGAACATAAATTGAGGCCTCGGTTGGCTTTTGACGTCCACTCCATGCAAAGTCTAAGTACAATGGACCATGTGGTATATATAATTTTGGACATACAAACACCTTGGTAGGCTACTATCATGGATAATAATATAAAATAATACATTATTGCTTTGATATCTTGACTCATGTACAGCATGCATAGGGAAATATGTAAACACAACATGTTAGCAATATCATCGTGTTTATAATTACTTTGGATGCTTAGAGATGGAGGAACTAAATGGATCAAACCTGTTGATGACCGACGGCAACCTCTTTGGCTGTGTTGTTCTAAGTGAATCCAACAGTAGTATGCGTGGCCCCTTTGGAGTATCCAAGTAGTTTGTGTCACCAAAATTACACAACACAAGGAGGCTCCAATGTTCCCTACATATAGACAAGGAAGTGAGTTTCCGGTATCATGCCAACCAAATAAGTGATTGTGCAATATAAGAAAGCGAGCAACATACCAATAAACAATAGGGATAAATACATATCTTCTTGTGAATATTTTCTTAGCTTTTACCCATTTAAGGACTTTTGATTTATGTTTCCCAGTGATGTACATATCAAACCACAACGAATCAAGGTACGCATAGTCACTCTTCTTTTCCGGATCTATGCCCTTCCAAAGATCCCTACATAAACAGTTATAGTAACAATTACAAAATTATATACTAATAAAAATAAATTGTAAATTCATAATCTGAAAAAGACAGGACATACTCCATGTACATTTCAAAAATTTCATCATCAAGCATGCCTTTACTTGTTTTGTCCCTTAAGTTATATGTACTATGTTTTGATTTTTTGGGGGGATGGAGGTGATCTTGAAAGGAGGTATTTGCTTGTCCGCCTTTGCTCTTCTGGGAGTATTTGTTTTGGCTGTCTACACATGTAAAAATACAAATGACTTAGCGATAATGACATACAAAAACATAACATGTTAAAACACATGTACATAAAACTCATTTCTCTTTAATGTTAGGTGGTGTTTCCGCTTCCCTAGATGTGGCGCCACTTGCAGAATAGGGACCTGACAGATCTATGTATATATACAATATACATACAGATTACAGGAAACACATGCATTAATAAATAGGCTCTATGCACTACAAGCTTAATCTATGAAAGCACTAGATCAACAGCGGGGGTGAGTCATCAACATCCAAGCACCTGCGTTTATAGATATATATGAAATACTAACTTAAAAGGTGAAATGGAGACACTAATCTATTCAATAAGCTTATACATAAGGAACTCTATGATGACACTTGATTTTGACTGGGATAATATAATCGTTCTTAAAAGATCTGATCAAGCCCTCTAAAAACCCAAGGGCATGCAATACGCTATAATAATACAATGAAGTCAGCTTCCAAGAAGCAAACATGTAATACGATCAGGGATCATTTCAGACATGAGGAGGTATTTCAATGAAGTTGTTCAAGCCTGCGAAAGATCGAACCAAAATACACCCATAGATGACCTGGAGAGATCCATAGAGAAGGTCACGAGGAACGACACTCGCTAGTCAACATCGTGATGAGAAGGTTGTGCACTCACCTTGGTTATTGTGGCACGGCATGGTGGTGCCTGGGATGGCAAGTTTACCTCCTGTGATAGCTTTCTCCTTCTCCAACTTCTCGTTCTTCCTTTTGTCTTTCTCCAGTTCTGCACGGAGTCTTTCGACTTCTTCCTGCAATGCCAGATGCTCGGATTCTAGTTCACAGTATTTCTGTTCAAAAGACAGGAGATGGCAGTTAGTAATATAGTGACCAATAGAAACTATGGATTCAAAGGGATCGACCAAAATTACGAAGACAAAAATGGTCTAATAATACAGACTCTAACTGATTTCCAACATCAGCCGGAGTCTCGTGGGTACACCCACGGCACTGATCGTGCCCCCACTGGAAAAATCTTACCACGTACAACTCAGATGCTCTATAACCTGAGTGAAGCCATGAATTTAAGATAATGGTTTTAAATTTATGAAGACGGAAATAAACTAATCCTATAGACTCTAATCTTATTTCCATCAATCACTCGGAGTCTCGTGGGCTACAACTAGTGAGTGCGCTGAACGTGGCCCCACTGGAAGGAAACATATCAGACGCTACTCGGAGGACAAGTCAAAAAGTTGAACGTCCGAATGAAAATGATCGGCACTTAGTGTGGTACTTACTGGGATATGAGCTTTCAAAAGCACTCTTGAATTGGGTGCATCCTTCAGCTTTGAGTTCATCAGCTGGGCCTGAATCATGGCCTCTTTGCTGGCGCTAACCTCATCCTCAACAGTGCTAGCCAACGGATACACTACATACGGAACAGTGGGAGGCGTTGCAGATCGGGGCGCCATAACCGCCGATGCACTCGGACTGACTTGTACAATATTGGTTGGCGCTCGGACACTTGCATCCGACTGAATTTCCAGAAATTTTGGTACCATGTCATGACCGGTGTCCATCTCCACTGGATTTCTCCTTGGACTAGGAGGATGAACGTCCATTTGAACACGCTCTTCAGCATCCTCTACAGTAATCACTTCTTCAGTGGCTACAAACAATGCAAAGCAAGAGTTCATCAGTCCTTGGTCTACTCGAAAGATTGTACAAGAAATAGAATACCTTTCAAAGTGACAACAGCAGGGTCAGATTGTCCTTTGCCTTTGCTTGCGGTCTGCTCGGTAGCTTGGCTGTTATGACTTGTAGAAGTGGCAACCGTGCATCAGCAGAGGACATAAGATGGTAATAACATCCGAATGATCAAAGCAAGATTCAGCTACATATACTTACTTGGAGACAACGGCCACCACATTCTTTATGTTGCAGCTAGGCTGGGCTGGCAACAACAGCTGGTCAGAGGGCGTTGGGAGATCCCCAGCAGACAAGTCCACAGAAGCCAAATCAGGTCCTATTGCAACATCGCCATGGGACACTGCAGCAATATTGTTAGCAGACAGGTTTATATATCAGATAAAGCCACGACAGAACTGCAGCTATCCAACCAAATACTACCAATTATCAAACCAATACACTAGTCACCATCGTGATGAGATACCCCTACATGACCGGGAGACATCCATAGAGAGATCACGAGGAACGAGAATCACTAATCACTATCGTGATGAGAGATGACTGTGTCGTGGGTGTAGCCATTAACTGGCAGGAGAATGGAGAATTGGGAATTGGGTGCAGCAGCCATTAATTGGCACGAGAGTGGAGAGAGCTAGACGTACAGATAGAGATAGACCCATCGAAGATCAAGCAGAGAATCATGACAAATGG
>NC_057801.1:787842375-787856065 GCF_018294505.1 Triticum aestivum
GTTATCCTTGTCGCCTCCGAGGCCGCTGACCAAGTCCTGGCCGTGGAGGGGCGTGGAAGAGAACCCAGGCGGGCCGGCGGAAGAGAAACCAGGCGGGGCAGCGGTAGCGAGAACCTTGGACTTGGATTGCCTCATCGCCCGGCAGACGGGCGACGGGAAGTTGAGGCTGGGGCGACGCAAAATTGAGTATGATCCCATTGGCGAGGGCGAGTTGGAATTCAGACTGGCTATGGACAAACAAAGACGACCTTCCTTTTTGACTTGTGGAGCGCTAAGACGAAGACGAAGATGGTAACGCTCTCCAGTCCATCTCTATCTATCTCTATCCTTCCATCCCTGGCCAGCATTAAGTGCTGCCAATTAATGATCATCATCTATTGCTGGGATTTTCTTAACGCCGCAGGCTGTAATGGAGCATGCATTAATCCATTCACGACGCGTAGTGGCCGCGCGCGGGGAGGATGAGGAAGCTGCGCGCGTTGGGCCGGGCTTGGGCACCACACGCAAAAAATAAAAAGGGAAGGACCGTGGTGGAGCGAGAGATTGGATTCTGGTTGAACCATAAAAATATTGATTTATTTAGTACTCTCTCTGTCCCATAATGTAAGACTAGTGTAAAAACGTCTTATATTATGGGACGGAGGGAGTAGTATTTTATAAAATTCGAAAACATGCCTTTGGAAGTAGCCAACCACGGCAGCACAACAGACATAATTGGCAGCCGGTCACGGCAGCACAACAACATCGTGTAGGAGCGCCGAAGCACCAAGGAGATATCTTAAAAGTGGAGCGCGATCAGGATGTACAATGAAACCGTGCCCCAGCGTAGTCTCGGCTGAGGCAACAGGGGCGGAAACTGAGCCCGCGCCGCCGGGCCACCTTCCTGCTCCCACTTCCCCCCTCGCCGTCGCCACAGGAGGCCGTCCGGCTAAGCCCGGGCGGAGGACAGCGGCGGCGGGGTCGACTTCCTCTCGTCAAGCCACGGGGGCTCGGGATGGGGAGGGTTTACACCCTTCTTCTACGCCAGCTCGGGATCCATCGATGGCTTTAGCTGCGTTGCCGGCAGGCCTCTAGGCTTCCTTCTCCGGCGTGACGGCTTCTTGGCAGCGTCTCTCGCAGGTGGCAGCCGCGGCAGCTTCGTCGATGGGCGCCTGATCCTCGGCCCAGCTGCTCTTCTCCTACGGGTCGGGGCGGGTTCGCACCCCCCCTCCGCGCATGCCTTGTGGGGCGTGCCCCAAGGTCGGGCCGGGGCGTGCTGGTCTTTGCTGGCTGGTGTTTGGCGCTGCAGTGGTGGGATGCTAGAACTGGCCGGATCTGGCCCGTCGGTGTCTCCTTGTCCGGCGGGGAGGTACAGTGGTTGGTGGCTCACCAGTGCTGCTGGCGCTATGGCTCTGCAAAAGGTAGGCGGGTCAGCAGAGGTGCAATGTGTGAGGGTGCTAATGGTGTTGGGTATCCTCCGGGCAAAAGCATGCCCGGTGTTGCTGGCTGGTGGCGTCGATGTCTATGGGCATCGTTTAACCTCCTTGGAGGCGTTGTTGTGGAGTCCCGCATCCTCTTGCACCCTCTAATCTTGCTCTTCGGGTGAAAGCTTAAGGCCCAGTTGGGTCAAGTGACGCCGTCGACATCGTCGCTTCACTCTTGGGGGTGTCGCCTTGAAGAGCTTCGAATCCCATATGCGCGCTCCATGGGCTGGACGCTCGTGGCATTACGGTCGGTAGGTGCCCATCCGGCAATGCGGATGTTCACGCGGCTTCCTGTACTCCCTCCGTCCTTAAAAGAGTGTACTTCCAACTTTGTTGGAAAGTCAAACTTTTTTATGTTTGACCGTATTTATACAATAATAGAGCAACATTTATGTCATCAAATTAGTAGCATTAGATTCATGATAAAATATATTTTCGTCATATAGCTATTTGGTTTCACAAGCATTGACATAATTTTGCACAAACTCGGTCAAACTTTGAGATAGTTTGACCCTCCAACAAAGTTGGAAGTACACTCTTTCAAGGACGGAGGGAGTATGTTGGAACGATGGCGGCTTCGAGCGGAGTCAGGTTTGGATGATGGTTCTTGGTAGTCGGTCTCTTCCAGCATGTTCAAGGAATCGCCGTGCCTCGCTTTGTCCTCCTAAATTTGGAGCTGTTGAGGAGGGGCCCTTGCGGTGACGATGACACGAGACAGGTGGTCGGTTCTGGCGTTGGCTTGGCGCAAGCCCAATGCTATTCTCATGCAATGCCCGTCAACAGAGTCGGAGCTTCCTAGTCACCGCAGCGTGTGGCTGACAGTTTGGCATAGGCCCACACAGGCTTCGACACTTGTTTGTGGTGGGGGCTTCTATGGTGTTCTTTGATGGTGGAGTCGGAGTGGCCCTCACGAAGGCGTGATGATGATGACGCCAGAGTGTAACCTTGACGACACTTTTCTCCTCAGTGGTGTGTGTGCGTTCTTGTGTGGGTTGCCATTCACCCTGTGTGCCCTTTTGTTGCAGGCATGTTGTAATGGTTTTCACCCTGTTTTCCATTAATTAACCAGGAAATTCTCTTCAACCTTTTTGATGAATCGGGGCCCTAAGGTGAATAGGGAGTAGCAAACTAGGACGTGGGTCGCGTTGAGTGGGAGATGCAATGAGACACGATGCTCTACCACTATGGTACTAGACACTACATATGGAGATGAGAAGGAGCGATTGGGGGACAACATTCCCAATGTCACACCAACAATGACAAGTGGGGTGCAGCAAAAAATGAATTCGTAGCATTGATATTACATGTATCTACGATGACACTCATAATGCATTATATCTTAAGCTATATCATATGCAACAAATGTACTTTTAGATATAGCTCTTTCAAAAGATTACATCTCATTGTTAAATCTAGAAAAACTCTCATTTAATGTATTTTGTGTGAGAAAAGTATGATTTGTGTTAGTTTTGATGCTAAGATTGACTGTTTATGACAAGTCTTTGTTTTGTGAAGAAACCATCGTATCCTACCGTAACATTACCTTTCGGTTTGTGGCTCACATTTGTTTTTGTGTGGTTGGAAGAAGACTCCCTGTATGACGCGGAGCATCCTTCGGTCAACCCCATAGACTCTACTTCGACTCATCAAGCACCATGTGGACCTATGACAAGAGCTCGCGCAAAGGACACTGAAACCAAGGTGAACTCATTCCTCTACGAGATTGATATGGATATGGATGGAACTTGGATTCTACCTCACCAAAGGTCACTATATGTCATTAGGTACGAAGACAGCCTCCGCCAATCAGTCGAGCACCCCCAACGGCTAGTAGAAGGACCCCAAGGCCACAAGGAAGACAAAGGTGACAATCAAGACGAAGGTTGCACCTCCAAGGAGACCTCGTGCGCACGGGCCTCCTAGACCCCGTGCCCAAGGGATACCCAGAAACCTTCTGGAAGTGAAGAGGCGCACCCCCGTGCGCACGACCACCATACCCCGTGTCCACAGGCCTCGCCGCTGTAGCACCCCGTGCGCACTGGTGTGTACCCTGCCCACGGGACACCCATGTGCACGGGCCTCACTTACCCCGTGCGCACGGCCCTCCTAGATTTCGGCCATCGATCTCCTATTTCGGCCCCAACTCGTCGCCCTCATCCTCCCCTCTATATATTTCGAGCCTAGGACATGTTTTAGGGTTAGCAAAGTATTATGAGACATAGAGAGAGCTTTGCTCCTTGTATCACTCCTTTAAGAGATCAAGACCTCCTAGCAGAAGATCCCTAGTGGATATCAAGACCCCTACAGGGGAAGGATCTCTCTAGATCATCAAGACCTCATCTCCTCTAGGATTTGAGATGAACTTTACCATTTGTGCTTGTTTTCCTCAGATTGATCTTGTATACTTGTGGATCTCAACTTTGTTATTCTAGTGGATGCGTGATTGGGTTTTGTTTGAGAGATTTCCACTTTTGTGTTATTCGTGTTCATCCCTTTTTTCCCTCCTAGTGTGAAACAATCTCCACTTAGGGTTCCACTCTACATCACTATGAGCTTAGTAGTTATCTCCTCTGATCCACCCATGCCAGTCATTTGGCTGTTGTGCTTGACAACTCCCTATGGTACCATGATTGCTTTTGACCAGTCTTTGTTATGCATAAGACAGATAGAAACTACAAGTTGAACTGACAAGCTCTTGATGTTTTTCTTGCATCTACGGTGCAATATGTCTTAGTGTAGTATCTGAAACAACCTTCATTTAATGTCTATTAAGAGAAAAGTTATTAAAGTAGTACGATTATGAGTAGCAAAATTCAGTACAAGTCTAGAATTTTTTACCAGAAGGACAACCTGCCGAGTGGTATTTGCAGAAAAGACCAGCTCTAGACGCAATTGTCAGAACTACAGTGGCAGCGCGTGCGCCAGCCGACTCATCGCACCTACTGCAATGGGTGGAAACGGCAAGCCCTGCCGCAGCGGAGGAATGCGGCATGTGACCGGTAACAGGAATCTAAGGATCCGCCTAAGCCGCGACGGAACGGGCCCACGCTGGTGGGCCCAGTCAGCCACCACCCCAGGTGGCTAGCACTATTGCTGCAGCGTGCGATGCAACAACACCGCGGGCCATCGGTTGGTGCCTTTGGACTCGTTGTGCTAACAGTTCTCGTGTGGCTCTGGAATCTGCGTTGGTTTTTTATATGAGGCAGCTAGTGCCTCATTTTGCTTGGCTGCCAGCTCACTCCTCTCCTCTCTGCGCGCTAAGTGACCTATCACACTGAGAAGCATCACTGACTGAGATTTTGATCTATTTCAAGGCCGGTTTAGAAGTTGTTGAAGTTGAAGAAAAATATATCGAGGTGTAGGCTACCTTTGCAGGTGTCTTGCTGATTTTCACCATGGTGCTGGTGTGGCTGTTGTGTCTAGGCGTCTGGCCTTTGTGGCTTACGCTAGGCTATTCTCCTATCTTATGTTTGCCTGTATCACTTGTAGGCTGTTAGCTGTTCTTGTACATTGTATCTTTACCGCTTTCTGCTTTCTTCTTGTGTATCTGTTTGATTTAATACTGGCCGATTGATGGCTTCGTTAATTCAAAGTCAGGCGAGGCTTGAGCCCTATCTCGGGTTCGGCTTAGTCTTTTCTCTAAACTAGTACATTGTATCAATACATTTTTGTTGGTTTCATTCACATGTATGCTACATTTGGTCTATCATATTAGTGCCTAAATAATATGCTCTGTTCTTTTTGCATTAGTTGAGCACAATCATTTGAAGCATTTTGACTAGGATTTTTTGGGAGAAGCGAACTAAGAAGTTGAGCATGGCCATAAAAGCTATAGTAGTATCCAGAGAGTGGATATGGCAGGAGGAGCACAAAATCGTCGTCGGTGCCGTGACTGGATGGATGCCATTATCTCGCAAAGTGCCATCATGCCATCAATCATGTGAAATGTGACACCCCTCGCCGGTCCACTTCTGCTGATAGTGGTGGCGGGCTGCTGTTCACCCGACCCTCAGCAACCAACAAAGAATCTCTCGCTGGCGAGAGTAAATTAACTCCCGCCACATCAGGACCGAAGCCGTTCCGCAAATGGCAATCAAGACTCAAGAAAACCAGCTTCTTCGGCTTCGACGAACATTGCATCACCATGACACTGTTCCTCATGCGTCAAGGCCAAGCGACTCCTCAATAAATGTGCAGATAAATGATCGAAATGGCCACAATGTTTATGTGCTTCTTGTGGTGTGGCACATTGAAAACCTCCAACGGATCGACCAGGCCATCCATCATCCATGATCCATCCATCCGTTCCAAGCACTGATGATCGGTTAAAGTTGTCGACTTGTAGCACCCCTACGTGAGGCATTCGTGCCAAGCTAGCTACCTGGCAGCGCATGCCGTCAGTGCAAGAACGGCCCCAACCAACGTCGGTCGATGCTTCTGCTCGGCATGCGTGCCGGGAGTGTCCATATCCATATGGGTCTATCTATGGAAAATTTGACAATTTTGACTTGTGGACAAAATCATTTCACAAAACGAACTGCCTCGAAATTTTTTTCACTCAGCTGCATTTTTGTGTGGCGCCTGACACGGAGGCGCCACACCCTACGGTGAAGTGCCTAGCTCACAGGCGTTGCACGTCTGTCCATTGTCGCACCCCCGGGGTCCGCACCGAGCAGTGCAGCGCCTCCGAGCTAGGCGCCACACATGTAATGTGCAGCGTCTAGCCCGTAGGCGTTGCACTGTGACTTAGATGCAGCCTGCTTGCCCTACCCCATCTCACCCCATCCGTTCAGTTACAGAAGCAGTGGCGGTTGTTTCTGCCTCCTCTCCCCCTCTCAATCCTCTCTCTCAAATCCTTCAGGTCTGACGATTTGGTTCGTGGATTTCTTCACCAATCCATTCCAGTAGGTACTCTCCTCCGATACCCTTCTTTCTATCCATATAATGTATCTTATTTTGAAGATTTATGGAACCTTTGTTTGATTAGATTAGAATGTTGCATGTATATAGATTTGTGGAACCCTTGTTTGATTAGATTAGAATGTTGCATGCATATAGATTTTTTGGACTTCAAGATTTGTAGATGATATGTAATTATTTTGTAACCCTAGTTTAGTTTATTTGTATTGAAAAGATATGCTTTGGATATATATGTTGAGATGTTATTTGTATTGAAAAGATATTTGTATTGATTCCTGCATAAAGTAGGCCTAGTTTAGTTTATTTCTATTTAAAAGATATTCGTATTGACAAGAATGCTTTGGATACATATGTTAGATATGTTATTTACATGAAACCATTATAGAACTTTATATTGTTTTGGATACATATGTTGAGATGTTACTTGTTTGAAATATTTGTACGATGGTTTGGCTTCTCGATGATCACTGGGACCATCAACGCCGGGTGTACTTTATGTTGGTGCAGCAGCGGGTAATAATAAAAGTGGCCGGTATTATGAATTTCGTGTTTATTTCAAACACAAATGCCCCATATGTTATTTTCTAATTTGCTTGTTTGTAGGAGCTTCAACCTCTGAAGATTCGGTCTTACGGGGTCAACCTTGGGGGGATACGCTATGATGAGCGGTACACACCGTATGTAAGGGAGACATGACTCCTCCCTTTCATTCGGTTGGTCAGCCGATCGACGCCACCCCTCAATGCTGCAACAATCATGATACGTCTCCAACGTATCTATAATTTTTTATTTTTCCGTGCTATTATATTATCTGTTTTGGATGTTTTATATGCATTTATATGCTATTTCATATTATTTTTGGAACTAACCTATTAACCTAGAGCCTAGTGCCAGTTCCTGTTTTTTTTCTTGTTTTGAGTTTCGCAGAAAAGGAATACCAAACGGAGTCCAAACGGAATAAAACCTTCGCAATGATTTTTCTTGGACCAGAAGACAACTAGGAGACTTGGAGATGAAGTCGGAGGAGCCACGAGGCGGACACAAGGACGGAGGGCGCCCTCCCCACCCTTGTGGGCCCCTCGTGCACCTCCTGACCTAATTCTTTCGCCTATATATACCAATATATCCCCAAACCACCAGGGGAGTCCACGAAAACACTTTTCCACTGCCGCTACCTTCTGTACCTGTGAGATCCCATCTAGAGGCCTTTTTCGGCATCTTGCCGGAGGGGGATTCGATCATGGAGGGCTTCTATATCAACTCTATTTCCCTTCCGATGAAGCGTGAGTAGTTTACCTCAGACCTACGGGTCCATAGCTAGTAGCTAGATGGTTCTTCTCTCTCTTTTAATCTCAATACCATATTGTCCTCGATGTTCTTGGAGATCTATTCGATGTAATACTCTTTTGCAGTGTGTTTGCCGATGAATCGTGGATTTATGATTAGTTTATCTATGAATATTATTTGAATCTTCTCTGAATTATTTTATGCATGATTTGATATCTTTGTAATTCTCTTTGAACTATCGGTTTGGTTTGGCCAACTAGATTGGTTTTCTTGCAATGGGATAACTGCTTAGCTTTGGGTTGAATCTTGCAGTGTCCTTTCCCAGTGACAGTAGGGGCAACAAGTCACATATTATATTGTTGCCATCGAAGATAAAAAGATGGGGTTTTCATTATATTGCTTGAGTTAATTCATCTACATCATGCCATCTTACTTAATGCATTACTCCGTTCTTTATGAACTTAGTACTCTAGACGCATGTTGGATAGTGGTCGATGTGTGGAGTAATAGTAGTAGATGTACAATCATTTCGGTCTACTTGACACAGACATTATGCCTATATTCATGATCATTGCCTTAGATATCGTCATAACTTTGCACTTTTCTATCAATGGCTCGGCAGTAATTTGTTCACCTGCGTATTATTTGCTATCATGAGAGAAGCCTCTATTGAAACCTATGGCCCCCGGGTCTATTTTCCGTCATACAAGTTCTATTTTCCATCATATAATTTCTGATCTATAACTTTAGTTTCTGCTTTACTATTTTCCAATCTTTTACTTTTCGATCTATAAACCAAAAATACCAAAAATATTTACTTTACTATTTATCTATCTCTATCAGATATCACTTTTGCAAGTAACCGTGAAGGGATTGACAACCCCTTTATCGCGTTGGGTGCAAGTTGTTGTTTGTTTGTGTAGGTATTCGGTGACTTGTGTGTTGTCTCCTGATACGTTTCCAACATATCTATAATTTTTATGTATTCATGCCATGTTTATAATATTTTTACATGATTTTGGTATGATTTGGTTAGAACAAACCTGGACTGACGTTCTTTTCAGCAGAACTACCGTGTGTTGTTTTCGTGCAGAAATAAAAGTTCTCGGAATGCGCTGAAAATCAACGGAGATTTTTTCTAGAAAGTATAAAAAAATTGGAACGAAGAGTTATTGGAGGGGAGTCCCATGGGCCCCATGAGGGTGGAGGGCACGCCCACCCCCCCAGGGTGCGCCCCTGTGCCTCGGGGACTCTCTGTGGGTTCCCCTAACTTGTTCTCGACGCCAACCTCTCCTATAAATCTCCAAACCTTCAGAAAGAAACTTTGGGGCACTCTTTGAAGTTCTTTGTGTTGGTTGAATAAATGAATCTGAGATTGTGTGATGTATATCGTATAATCATACCCACGGATACTTGAGGTGACACTGGAGTATCTAGGTGACATTAGGGTTTTGGTTGATTTGTGTCTTAAGGTGTTATTCTAGTACGGACTCTAGGATAGATCGAATGGAAAGAATAGCTTCGTGTTATTTTACTACAGACTCTTGAATAGATCGATCGGAAAGGATAACTTTGAGGTGGTTTCGTACCCTACAATAATCTCTTCATTTGTTCTCCGCAATTAGTGACTTTGGAGTGACTCTTTGTTGCATGTTGAGGGATAGTTATATGATCCAGTTATGTTATTATTTTTGAGAGAACTTGCACTAGTGAAAATATGAACCCTAGGCCTTGTTTCGAAGCATTGCAATACCGTTTGTGCTCACTTTTATCATTAGTTACCTTGATGTTTTTATATTTTCAGATTACAAAAACCTATATCTACCATCCAGATTGCACTTGTATCACCATCTCTTCACCGAACTAGTGCACCTATGCAATTTTCCATTGTATTGGGTGTGTTGGGGACACAAGAGACTCTTTGTTATTTGGTTGCAGGGTTGTTTGAGAGAGACCATCTTCATCCTACGCCTCCCACGCATTGATAAACCTTAGGTCATCCACTTGAGGGAAATTTGCTACTGTCCTACAAACCTCTGCACTTGGAGGCCCAACAACGTCTACAAGAAGAAGGTTGCATAGTAGACATCAAGCTCTTTTCTGGCGCCATTGCCGGGGAGGTGAGTGCTTGAAGGTATATCTTTAGCTTGCAATTGAATCTTTTAGTTTCTGGTTTTATCACTAGTTTAGTATATAAAAGAAAACTACAAAAAATGGAATTGAGGGTGCCTCATATGCTTCATCTTTGTAATGTCTTTCGTGAAAATAAGGACTGCGATAATTGTGCCAAAGTGTTAGAAGAAGAATGCAATAAAATGTTTGGCACTAAATATTTGAATGATAATCATGATTGCAATGTTGTGAGTATGAATTCCTTGAATATCCATGATGCTAATGATATGCAAAGCCACAAGCTTGGGGATGCTATGTTTGATGAAGATGCTATTTTTTGTCCCCCAAGTTTTAATGAGCAAATTTATTTTGATGATAGCATGCCTCCTATTTATGATGATTATATTGATGAAAGCGGGTTTGGAAGAGTGTCAACTTTAGGAAGTAATGATCCCACTATTTTGAAGGGTGTTGAATCATATTGTGATAATTATGAAAGTGGATTTGGAGAGGTCATGACTTTATTTAGTGATGAATCCACTATTTCGGAAGAGGTTCCAATTGATTATGAGAACAAAGTTGCTATCTATGATGATTATTGTGATGACATGTATGCTATAAAGATTAATGATAACCATGAAACTTGTCATCATGATTTTAATTTCCAATTGGATTATGCCTCACATGATAGTTATTTTGTGGAGTTTGCATCCACTACTATTCATAAGGAGAACTTTGCTTATGTGGAGAGTAATAAAAATTATATGCTTATGCATCATGAAAATAGTGCTTTATGTGATATTTATATTATTGAATTCATTCATGATGCTACTGAAAATTATTATGAGGGAGGAACATATGCTTGTAGGAATTGCAATAATACCAAGTTTCCTCTCTATGTGTTGAAAACCTTGAAACTATGATTGTTTTGCTTCCCTATGCTAGTTGATTCTTGCCATAAGTTGTTTGCTCACAAAATCCCTATGCATAGGAAGTGGGTTATACTTAAATGTGCTAGTATTATTCTTCATGATGCTCCCGTTATGTTTCAATTCTTATCTTTTATGTGAGCATCATTGAAATCATTATGCCTAGCTAAAAAGGCATTAAAGAAAATCGCTTGTTGGGAGACAACCCAATATTTACCATTACTGTTTTTGTGTGTCCAGATGATTAATATACTGTAGTAATCATGTTTTATAGATTTTGTTTCAATAAAGTGCCAAGTAGAACCTTTGGGAAGACTTGTGTGAAAGTTAATGTGATATTGCTGTAAAAAACAGAAACTTTGCGCTCACGATATTAGCTGACATTTTTCACAGAAGAGTGCTTTTGAGTTGATTCTTTTTGCGGAATACTAATAGACAAATTCCTCATGTTCACCAATTTATTTGACAATTTTTGGAGTTACACAAGTATTCGAGAGTTAGAGATTACTACAGACTGTTCTGTTTTTAATAGATTCTGTTTTCTATGTGTTGTTTGCTTATTTTGATGAATCTATGAGTAGTATTGGAGGGTATGAACCATCAAGAAGTTGGAATACAACAAATATTACACCAATATGAATTTAGAATGAGTTCACAACGGTACCTAAGTGGTGGTTTTATTTTCTTATACTAACGGAGCTTACGAGTTTTCTGTTGAGTTTTGTGTTGTGAAGTTTTCAAGTTTTGGGTAAAGATTCGATGGACTATGAAATAAGGAGTAGCAAGAGCCTAAGCTTGGGGATGCCCAAGGCACCACAAGGTAATCTTCAAGGACAACTAAGAGCCTAAGCTTGGGGATGCCCCGGAAGGCATCCCCTCTTTCATCTTCATTCATCGGTAACCTTACTTAGAGCTATATTTTTATTCACCACATGATATGTGTTTTGCTTGGAGCGTCATTTTGTTTTATCTTGTTTTTCTTGCTGTTTGAATAATATCCCAAGATCTGAAATTCTTAAATGTTAGAGAGTCTTCACATAGTTGCATGATTATTCGACTACTCATTGATCTTCACTTATATCTTTCGGAGTAGTTTGTCATTTGCTCTAGTGCTTCACTTATATCCTTTTAGAGCATGGCGGTGGTTTTATTTTGGAGAAATTGATGAACTCTCATGCTTCAGTTATATTATTTTGAGAGTCTTAAACGGCATGGGAATTTGCTTTGGTTATGAATTTAGTCCTAATATGATGGGCATCCAAGAGGGATATAACAAAAACTTTCATATAAAGTGCATTGAATACTATGAGAAGTTTTATTCTTATGATTGTTTTGAGATATGAGGATGGTGATATTAGAGTCATGCTAGTAGAGTAGTTGTGAGTTTGAGAGATAATTCTGTTAATGTTTGTGATTCCCGTAGCACGCACGTATGGTGAACCGTTATGTGATGAAGTTGGAGCATGATAACTCCTACCAACCCTTCCCCTAGGAGCATGCATGTAGTACTTTGTTTTCATGACTTGTAGATTTTTGCAATAAGTATGTGAGTTCTTTATGACTAATGTTGAGTCCATGGATTATATGCACTCTCACCCTTCCACCATTGCTAGCTTCTCTTGTGCCGCGCAGCTTTCGCCAGTACCATACACCCACCATATACCTTCCTCAAAACAGCCACCATACCTACCTATTATGGCATTTCCATAGTCATTCCGAGTTATATTGCCATGCAACTTTCCACCGTTCCGTTTATTATGACACGCTCCATCATTGTCATATTGCTTTGCATGATCATGTAGTTGACGTCGTATTTGTGGCAAAGCCACCTTTCATAATTCTTTCATACATGTCACTCTTGCTTCATTGCACATCCCGATACACTGCCGGAGGCATTCATATAGAGTCATATTTTATTCTAAGTATCGAGTTGTAATTCTTGAGTTGTAAGCAAATAAAAGTGTGATGATCTTCATTATTAGAGCATTGTCCCAGTGAGGAAAGGATGATGGAGACTATGATTGCCCCACAAGTCGGGATGAGACTCCGGACAAAAAATAAAGAAAAAGGAAAAAAAGAGGCCATAAAAAAAGAAAAGGCCCAAATAAAAATATTAAATTAAAAAAATGAGAGAAAAAGAGAGAAGGGGCAATGCTAGTATCCTTTTACCACACTTGTGCTTCAAAGTAGCACCATGATCTTCATGATAGAGAGTCACCTATGTTGTCACTTTCATATACTAGTGGGAATTTTTCATTATAGTACTTGGCTTGTATATTCCAATGATGAGCTTCCTCAAATTCCCTAGGTCTTCATGAGCAAGCAAGTTGGATGCACACCCACTTAGTTTCTTTTTGAGCTTTCCACTACTAGGGAAAACCTTATACGCAGAATCTTAGCAGCAACGTGGTTTAAAAACAAACGCTACTGCTAATTAGTAGTAGCGAGCTCCAGGAAACCGTGCTACCAATAGCCCAGTAGCAGTAGCGCTCTAGGTGAAACAAGCGCTACTACTATAATTTCCACGGTGTTGCCTCCAGGCTAGATATAGTAGTAGCGTCCTTCTCCCGGACGCGCTACTGCTAAAGTACATAGTAGCAGCGTTTTTCTTCAAAACTCGCTGCTGCTAAGTATCACCCCCTTGCAACTAATTAAGTTTAGTCCCATACTGCTAAGCGAACAAGGTGTTTACCACCTTAAATATGTTACTTCTCAAACTATCTCGAGCACTTGGTCTTCATTGAACTATATGTGTAGGATTTGTGGTTGTAATATGAATCTTCACCCGTGCCTATACAGGTACGGTGAGGATTCATGTTGACATTTAGATTATACACAAAAAGATCAATGATGACCAATGTATATTTTTGATGTTTTTACATGCTTAGACTTAGCAGTAGCGTTTTTTCAGGACAAAGAGCTACTGATATTTGACTTAGCAGTAGCGCGCTCCCTTTACTCGCACTACTGCTAAAGCAA
>NC_057801.1:787857143-787875697 GCF_018294505.1 Triticum aestivum
ATTTGTGAATTATTAGTTAGGTCATATATTTTTCGATTTTGTTATGAAAAACATCATATATAATTGTGTTGATCGGGTTGATTTAAATGTGCAGTTGTTTCACCACTGCGAGGTTTGGTGTTCGACGACCTCGCCGTGCGTTTGACGAGCTCTGCCCCTTCGTTCGTGGGTGAGCACAAATGATATGTCCTCCTTCCCCATTAATTATTTGCTCTGTTCCGGTGTTCGTACCGATGAAACTTGATAGCTATCTATATATGTGTCTTGAATCATCAGTATGCGTAACCAATATGTGTCTTCCGTTCGAAAGCGTCATAGTTATAAATATGCATGCATTTGCATATTTATAACCTTGATTCTTTCGAATTGTAAAACTCTATCCATGGACAACCCGAGTATGTGTAGATTGGGTTCGTTTTCCCATATTCTTTGCTCCGGATCCGACGCATAAATTTTGTCAGTGCCTCCCCTGTTGTTCTCCGGGTACACATCCTCTCTGTTTATTGCAGAGACGTGTATCAGGAGAACAGAGGGGAGGTGTTGCCGAAATTTTGCGTCGGATCCGGAGCATAGCATGGGAAAATGAACCCAATCTACACATACTCGGGTGGGATTAGGACCTATCATTACCTATTAGAGTGTAGGTTGCATGGACGTAATAAAATTGACAAAGTAGATCAACTGATGAATATATACATGGTGAATTATATATATAATTGTTGTGTGTCCAGTAGCTCTGAAAGTCAAGATGAGTGATCGTGCGTGGATGTATACCGGTCACACTGGTCAGAACAAATGGAGCGCTGAATTTTACCTAAGTTAGCTCTAAAACAATCTATACTTAGCTTTGTTTCCTCCAAAATGTCCTAGTTAGTTATAATATGCTTAGTTAACTAGGTTTTCTCAATAATGACATGTACTTACCTTATGTAAAAAACGGCATAACTAGCTTAGTTAGCTCATAAACGATCCATTTTACCTACGTTAGCTCTAAAATGATGCATTTTTCCTAAGTTAGCTCATAAACAATCCATTTCACCTAAGTTACCTCACAAACGATGGCGTGCTTCTTCTTCTAGTCTTATTCTTCTAGTCACCTTTTCCTAACTTTCTTATATGTCATTTTGCAGATTTCATTCACTTCTCGAAGCTAGCTTGCTATGATGGAGTGCTTGTTTTTTATTTCATTCTCTTCTAGTATTCTTCTAGTTTGCTACGATGAAACTTGCTATCTTGAGGAAACTTTGCATTGTAATATGTATGTGCAACTTCCTAATGGTTGCAACTTATGTGTAGGTGCTACTTGCTATATATGTATGTATGATGAAACTTATGTGTTGTTAAATAGATTGTGAAATATATCTATATATGTCATATATATTTGCTGTGAAAATTGCTGGATTTAAAAAAAACAGGGGAAAAAGCCAATATGCAGGCTCTTTGCTGTCTGCCACCGACGGCAAAGGGCTCTTTGCCATCAGCAGCGGACGGCAAAGAATGTAGACGGCAATAAATGCCCCTTTGTCATCAGCCGCCCGAAGCGGACGGCAACATAGCTCTTAGCCGCCCCGTACTTTGCCGTCCACTTTTGCCGTCCGCGGCGGATGGCAAAGATCTTTGCCGTCCGCCATCCATGCCTTTGCCGTCCGCCGTGGCAGATGGAAAAGTAGCTGATTCCTGTAGTGTCTCCTCCGCCACCACCGCCGCAGGTCATGCTCCCCCCCTCTCGCCGCCCCTCCACTGCTCCTCCACCCTCTTGCTGCTCCTCCACCCTCTCGCCGCCCACTCTGACACTGCCCGTGAGCTCTGGCCGGGCGTCTTTGGCCGACCGCCCTCGATCCCCTGGCTGGCCGCTGTCGTCGCCCCCTCTCGTAGGAAAGTCACTGGCCTTCCCCTCGTCAGCACCCCCGACCGAGGTCACCATGCCATCCCCCCTCCTCGACAGCACCCCCCGAGGGCTGCCCTACCTAGATGCAGTGAGGGCTTACGAATTTCATATGGATAACTAGATGCTTTTGTTTTTCTGTATTAAGTTATTTTTTGCAAAATGTAGGTGCCAATTTAGTTGAAATGCTTTGGTAGGTGGTACCGTGATCTGCTAGATATTGGTTTTGATACAAGTATTTGGTTTGCAAGTGCTAAGTTAATCCCAATTAAATTTGCCACTTCTTTTTCTAATCAGTTATCTTAGGCAATAGGGGCCAAGTTAGATGAAATGTGTCTTGGTAGGTGGTACCTTGATTTGGTACATAACTTATTACAGATCTTAGCATTATACCTTTGGTAGGGGCCAAATAGTTTTTTCGGCAATAGGTGCCACTGAAATGCTTTTGTAGGTGATACCTTGTCATCTTGTATGTTACTAGATCTTAGGATTATAATTTTCCATCAAATTGCTTCTCGTGGAAGAATCTCTTCATCTAGAGATATTCTAGAAGGTGTTAGTAAGCTAATTGAGAACTTGTTGGCTGTGAGTCTTGTTGGCTGATTTGGCATTTTCCTGCTAGCTGTTGATTCTATTATAGAAGGTGTTAGTAAGTTAATTGAGAGCTTTTTGTTTACTTTTTGGGATCGGGTTCCACTATGAAAATATAACTGAAGAAGAACCAAAAATATCACATTCTACTGTTTTTCTTTCCTGTGGAGTGGATCGTTAATCCTTTGCTCATATTGCTTTAGGAAAATGGCGCCACCACCACCACCATGTCGACTGTGCAAGTCAAGGTGCGCTGGCAGCCTTGCAACTGGCAAGCTGTTCGGCATCTACTTCCAGCCGAGTTTTCATCATGCGGCGGTAAGAAATTAGATGAAATGTAAAAACTATTATATTTTTAGTCTTGGCATTACTGCATTGTGCCATTTTGCTTTTTTTACACAGATTGTCCCATGCAATGTGAGGTTGAAATTCAACAAGCTGACAGGAGACACTGTGACATTTGAGGCTCCCGGGGGCCGTACACTATGGAGGTCGAGAAAGGATGCAATATGTCACAGATTGGAGGAGATGGATGGGCCCATTTCCTCGACCGCATGCGTCTTACTAGTGGTGAGTTGATTAGCTTCTCCTTCAGAGAGGAACGACCCAAGCTGGTTGTGATTTATATCAACCTGGTGAAAGATGACGAAGATGATGAATATGACGAAGATGATGAAGATAATGAGGACTCACTCGATGAAGATGATGAGAACCCACTTCATTATGCCATCATAGATCAAAGAATGAGGCTGAGCGAGGAGGAGGTGTGCAACCTATGGGACATAATTCCGCTATGTGATGACTTTGTCGGGGTGCCATTCGTGACCCGCCTGACAAGGACCATGGTCGATCGGCATGAAATGGTATGTTATACTGATTGTAGTAATTTGATGATATATATATGCTTTATTGTTATACTTACAAATGCAAATTATCTGATGATATGCTTAGTGAATCCTATGATATGCTTAGTGTAGAGTCCAATGATATGTTGTATGGAATCTAGTCAATGATATGTTTTAGTGTAGAGTCTGTTCAAATGCTTATTAGTGTAGAATCCAAGGAACTATTAATAGTGTAGATAATCCATATATACTTATTAGTAGAATTAATGCTTAATTAGTACAAATGTGTAGTACTATGTGTTGGGGATATTACCACTAGGCGTAAACCGGCCTACTTGGGTCGGGTTAACTTCATTAGTGGTATAAGCAGATGAAGGCCCAAGGCCTATAGTCGGTTTAGAATCTGTAGCCGTAAACTGACCTGATGTGTAACTTGTATTGTAAGTTAGGAATAAATAGATAACGACCGGGATACGAGTATGAACCGGTTGGGACTCTATGGACCGACGGGCGTCACCCGTGTATATAAGGGGACGACCCGGCGGCGGTTCAGGGACAACCACAACTCGAGCCTAGGCGAAGCTTGTTTGCTCCCTAGCCATCGAGATCATATCAATTCCATCACAACTAGACGTAGGCTTTTACCTTCATCGAAGGGGCCGAACTAGTATAAAACCCTCGTGTCTTTGTGTCCGCTTTAACCCCTTCAAGTAAACCCGTGGCGATGGCTCCACGACTAAGTCCTTTCACTAGGACATCTGCCGTGACAAATCCACGACACTATGTTTTTGATAGTGTAGAAATCTATACTTAATAGAAATATATTTGCAAGAGTATGTGTGAGGCTATTTATTAACTGATATGTTTTTCTTATTTAGAAATTGCCAAAGAACCTATCTGTGAGTTGTGGTATCGAGCCTGATGAAGAAGGCTCAGCTGAACTACGCCTTACCACAAGGGGCTCCGTCACCACCTGTACTTACCGCATGGACACATACAGTCGCACACACTTAAACTCGGTTGGGTGGAAGAGATTCCTTGTTGGCAAGAATCTTCGTGTTGGACAGGCCAACCTAATTACTATCAGGAACACCCACCGCCCAGGCTTGAGGATGATGTTCGACATCGATATCATCTAGAACCACATATGTGTGTGTGGCTATATCATCTAAACCTACATATGATGATCATCGTCGATATCATGTAGAACTATATATGATGATCGTCGTCGATATCATCTAGAACTACATATGATGATCATCGTCGATATCACCTAGTACTGCTTGAGGATGCATGTTGAGTATATATGAAATTGTTATCTAGTACTCACTCCGTTCCAAATTACTCATCGTGGTCTTAGTTCAAATTTGAACTAAAACCACGACCAGTAATTTGGAACCGAGGGAATATTACCTAGTACATATAATGCTTTATGAAATTGATATCTAGTAGTACCTAGGATCTGGAAATTGCAATTTATTGAAGCTGAAATGGGGTAGGAAGCCAGGAGGAAATGATGAAAGATATAGCAGTAGCGCGGGGCTAGGAAATCGCTACAACTAATTAATAGTAGCGCGTTCCAGAAAAGCGATGCTGCTATAGTCAATAGTAGTAGCGCAGGTACAGACCGTGCTACTACTAACAGTTAGCTGTAGCGCCGTAGTAGTAGCGTGGCTGCCCGCGCTGCTGATAGCCTCAAAACCCGTGCTACTACAAGGATTTTCCCTAGTAGTGTTCATACACTTATAGCTCTAGTGCATTCGTTGCATGGCAATCCCTACTCACTCACATTGATATATATATTGATGGGCATCTCCATAGCCCGTTGATACGCCTAGTTGATGTGAGACTATCTTCCTCCTGTTTGTCTTCTCCACAACCACCACATTCTATTCCATCTATAGTGCTATGTCCATGGCTCATGCTCATGTATTGAGTGAAAGTTGAAAAAGTTTGAGAAAACTAAAGTATGAAACAATTGCTTGGCTGAAACCGTGGTTGTGCATGATTTAAATATTTTGTTTGATGAAGATAGAGCATAGCCAGACTATATAATTTTGTAGGGATGAACTTTCTTTGGCCATGTTATTTTGAGAAGACACGATTACTTTGTTAGTATGCTTGAAGTATTATTATTTTTATGTCAATATTAAACTTTTGTTTTGAATCTTATGGATCTGAATATTCTTGCCACAATAGAGATGATTACATTGATAAATATGTTAAGAAGCATTCCACATCAAAAATTCTGTTTTTATCATTTACCTAGTCAAGGACGAGCAGCAATTAAGCTTGGGGACGCGATCTATTCGATGTAATACTCTTTTTCGGTGTGTTTGTTGATGAATTGTGGATTTATGATCAGATTATCTATGAATATTATTTGATTCTTTTCCGAATTCTTATATGCTTGATTTGATATCTTTGCAAGTCTCTTCAAAGTATCGGTTAAGTTTGGCCTACTTGATTGGTTTTTCTTGCAATTTGAGAAGTTCTTAGCTTTGGGTTCAATCTTGCGGTGTCCTTTCCCAGTGACAGCAGGGGCGGCAAGGCATGTATTGTATTGCTGCAATCGAGGATAAAAAGATGGGGTTTTCATCATCTTGCTTGAATTAATTCATCTACATCATGTCATCTTACTTAATGCATTACTCCGCCCTTTATGAACTCAATACTCTAGGTGCATCCTGGATAGTGGTCGATGTGTGGAGTAATAGTAGTAGATGTAGAATCATTTCGATCTACTTGACACGAACATGATGCCTATATTCATGATCATTGCTTTAGATATCGTCATAACTTTGCGCTTTTCTATCAATTGCTCAACAGTAATTTGTTCACCCACGTATTATTTTCTATCATGAGAGAAGCCTCTAGTGAAACCTATGACCACCGAGTCTATTTTCCATCATACAAGTTCTATTTCCCATCATATAAGTTTCTGATCTATAATTTTAGTTTCCGCTTTACTATTTTCTAATCTTTTACTTTTCAATCTATAAACCAAAAATACCAAAAATATTTACTTTACTGTTGCATCATACAAGTTCTATCTGTGCAGGTATTCGGTGACTTGTGTGTTGTCTCCTGATACGTCTCCAACGTATCTATAATTTTTGATGTATTCATGCCATGCTTATAATACTTTTACATGATTTTGGTATGATTTGGTTAGAACTAACCCGGACTGACGCTGTTTTCAGCAGAACTACCGTGGTGTTGCTTTTGTGCAGATATAAAAGTTCTTGGAATGCGCTGAAAATCAGCGGAGATTTTTTGTGGAAGATATAAAAAATAATGGAACAAAGAGTTATCGGAGGGGAGTCCCGTGTGCCCCACGAGGGTGGAGGGCGCGCCCACTGAGGGAGTCCTAGATTAGGGGGTATCCGGACAACCGAACTATATACTTTGGCCGGACTGTTGGACCATGAAGATACAAGACTCAAGACTTCGTCCCATGTCCGAATGGGACTCTCCTTTGCGTGGAAGACAAGCTTGGTGATTCGGATATTATATTTCCTTCTTTGTAACCGACTCCATGTAAACCCTAGCTCTCTCCGATGCCTATATAAATCGGAGAGTTTAGTCCTTAGAGATAGAATCATATTTATCATAGGCTAGCTTCTAGGGGTTAGCCTCAACGATCTCGTGGTAGATCAACTCTTGTAACACTCATATCATCAATATCAATCAAGCAGGAAGTAGGGTTTTAACTCCATCGAGAGGGCCCGAACCTGGGTAAACATTGTGTCCCTTGCCTCCTGTTACCATTAGCCTTAGACGCATAGATCGGGACCCCCTACCCGAGCTCCGCCGGTTTTGACACCGACATTGGTGCTTTTGTTGAGAGTTCCTCTGTGTCATGCTGCAAGGCTCGATGGCTCCTTCAATCATCAACAACAATGTGGTCTAGGGTGAGACTTTTCTCCCCGAATAGATCTTCGTGTTCGGCAGCTTCGCACTGCAGGCCAATTCGCTTGGCCATCTGGAGGAGATCGACAGCTACGCCCCTGGCCATCAGGTCAGGTTCGGAAACCTAAACTACACGGCCAATATCCGCGGAGACTTGATCTTCAACAGATTCAGACCTATGCCAGGAGCACCGGACAGTCACGATGAGCACGGCTTAGACCTGCTGTCGGACAATGCTCGGGATATCGCCCCTGCAGGAGCCCCGGACCTAAATCTGGGGCATATTATGTCGCCCGAGGACGGGAGTGTTGGGGAACGTAGCAGAAATTCAAAATTTTCCTACGAATCACCAAGATCTATCTATGGAGAAACCAACAACGAGGGGAAGGAGAGTGCATCTACATACCCTTGTAGCTCACTAAGCGGAAGAGTTCAAGAGAACGGGGTTGAAGGAGTCGTACTCGTCGTGATCCAAATCACCGGAGATCCTAGTGCCGAACGGACGACACCTCCGCGTTCAACACACGTACAGCCCGGTGACGTCTCCCATGCCTTGATCCAGCAAGGATAGAGGGAGAGGTTGAGGAAGACTCCGTCCAGCAGCAGCACGACGGCGTGGTGGTGGTGGAGGAGCGTGGCAATCCTGCAGGGCTTCGCCAAGCACCGCGAGAGAGGAGGAGCACTTGGGAGAGGGGGAGGGCTGCGCCAGGGGCAAGGGTGAAGCTCCCATGCGCCTCCCCACTATATATAGGGGTGGAGGGGTCTAGTTTCTTGCCCTCCAAGTCCATTGGGGCATTGGCAAAGGTGGGAGGAAAGAAATCACATCATTTCCTTCCCCACCGATTGTTATCCCCCCTTTTTAGGGATCTTGATCTTATCCTTTCGGGATATGATCTTATTCCTTCTAAGGGGGGATCTTGGTGCACCTTGACCAGGGGTGTAGGGCCTTGCCCCCACTACCCACGTTCATGTGGGTCCTCCCATGCAGGTGGGCCCCACTCCGGAACCTTCTAGAACCTTCCCGGTATAGTACCGAAAAATCCCGAACATTTTCCGGTGGCCAAAATAGGACTTCCCATATATAAATCTTTACGTCCGGACCATTTCGGAACTCCTCGTGACGTCCGGGATCTCATCCGGGACTCCGACCAACATTCTATAACCACATACAAACTTCCTTTATAACCCTAGCGTCATCGAACCTTAAGTGTGTAGACCCTACGGGTTCGGGAACCATGCAGACATGACCGAGACAACTCTCCGGCCAATAACCAACAGCGGGATCTGGATACCCATGTTGGCTCCCACATGTTCCACGATGATCTCATCGGATGAACCACGATATCGAGGATTCAATCAATCCCGTATTCAATTCCCTTTGTCTAACGATATTGTACTTGCCCGAGATTCGATCATCGGTATACCGATACCTTGTTCAATCTCGTTACCGGAAAGTCTCTTTACTCGTTCCGTAACACATCATCCCGTGATCAACCCCTTGGTCACATTGTGCACATTATGATGATGTCCTACCGAGTGGGCCCAGAGATACCTCTCCGTTTACACGGAGTGACAAATCCCAGTCTCAATTCGTGCCAACCCAACAGACACTTTCGGAGATACCTGTAGTGCACCTTTATAGCCACCCAGTTACGTTGTGACGTTTGGTACACCCAAAGCATTCTTACGGTATCCGGGAGTTGCACAATCTCATGGTCTAAGGAAAAGATACTTGACATGAGAAAAGCTTTAGCATACGAACTACACGATCTTTGTGCTAGGCTTAGGATTGGGTCTTGTCCATCACATCATTCTGCTAATGATGTGATCCCGTTATCAACGACATCCAATGTCCATGGTCAGGAAACTGTAACCATCTATTGATCAACGAGCTAGTCAACTAGAGGCTTACTAGGGACATGGTGTTGTCTATGTACCCACACATGTATCTGAGTTTCCTATCAATACAATTATAGCATGGATAATAAACAATTATTATGAACAAGGAAATATAATAATAACTAATTTATTATTGCCTCTAGGGCATATTTCCAACAGTCTCCCACTTGCACTAGAGTCAATAATCTAGTTCACATCGCCATGTGATTAACACTCACAGGTCACATCACCATGTGACCAACATCCAAAGAGTTTACTAGTGTCACTAAACTAGTTCACATCATCATGTGATTAAGACTCAGTGAGTTCTGGGGTTTGATCATGTTTTTCTTGTAAGAGAGGTTTTAGTCAACGGGTCTGCAACATTCAGATCCGTATGTACTTCACAAATCTCTAGGTCATATTGTAAATGCTGCTTCCACGCTGCACTTGGAGCTATTCCAAATGGTTGCTCCACTATACGTATCCGGTTTGCTACTCAGAGTTATTCGGATAGGTGTTAAAGCTTGCATCGACGTAAACCTTTACGCCGAACTCTTTATCACCTCCATAATCGAGAAACATGTCCTCATTTACTCCAAGGACAATTTTGACCGCTGTCCAATGATCCATTCCTGGATCATTCTTGTACCCCTTGACTGACTCATGGCAAGGCACACTTCCGGTGCGGTACACATCATAGCATACTATAGAGCCTACGTCTGAAGCATAGGGGACGACCTTCTTCCTTTCTCTCTCTTCTGCCGTGGTCGAGGTTTAACTCTTAACTTCATACCTTAAAACTTAGGCAAGAACTCCTTCTTTGACTGATCCATCTTGAACACCTACAAGATCATGTCAAGGTATGTGCTCATTTGAAAGTACCATTAAGTGTTTTTGATCTATCCTCATAGATCTTGATGCTCAATGTTCAAGTAGCTTAATCCAGGTTTTCTATTGAAAAACACCTTTCAAATAACCCTATATGCTTTCCAGAAATTCTACATCATTTCTGATCAACAATATGTCAACAACATATACTCATCAGAAATTCGATAGTGCTCCCACTCACTTCTTTGGAAATACAAGTTTCTCATGAACTTTGTATAAACCCAAAATCTTTGATCATCTCATCAAAGCGCACATTCCAACTCCGAGATGCTTACTCCAGTCCTTAGAAGGATTGATGGAGCCAGCATACCTTTTAGCATCCTTAGGATCGACAAAAACTTTCTGATTGTATCACATACAACCTTTCCATACGAAGAGTGGTAAGGAAACTCGTTTTGACATCCACCTGCCAGATTTCATAAATGCAGCTAATGCTAACATGAATCCAATGGACTTAAGCATCGCTACGGATGAGAAAATCTCATCGTAGTCAACTCCTTGAACTTGTGAAAAACTCTTCGCCACAAGTCGAGCTTCATAGACGGTGACATTACCGTCCATGTCCGTCTTCTTCTTAAAGATCCATTTATCTCAATGGCTTGCCGATCATTGGGCAAGTCCACCAAAGTCCATGCTTTGTTCTGATATATGGATCCAATCCTATCTCGGATTTCATGGCTTCTAACCATTTGTCGGAATTTGGGCCCACCATCGCTTCAACATAGCTCGTAGGTTCATTGTTGTCTAGCAACATGACCTTCAAGACAGGATCACCGTACCACTCTGAAGCAGTACGTGTCCTTGTCGTCCTACAAGGTTCGGTAGTGACTTGATCCGAAGCTTCATGATCACTATCATAAGCTTCCACTTCAATTGGTGTAGGTGCCACAGGAACAACTTCCTGTGCCCTGCTACACACTGGTTGAAGTGATGGTTCAATAACCTCATCAAGTCTCCACCATCCTCCCACTCAATTCTTTCGAGAGAAACTTTTCCTCGAGAAAGGACCCGTTTCTAGAAACAATCACTTTTGCTTCCGAATTTGAATTAGGAGGTATACCCAACCATTTTGGGTATCCTATGAAGATGCATTTATCCGTTTTTGGGTTCGAGCTTATCACGATGAAACTTTTTCACATAAGCATCGCAGCCCCAAACTTTCAAGAAACGACAACTTAGGTTTCTCCAAACGGTGTCGTCTCAACGGAATTACGTGGTACCCTATTAAAGTGAGTGCGGTTGTATGTAATGCCTAAACCATGAACGATATTGGTAATTCGATAAGAGACATCATGGTACGCACAATATCCAATAGGGTGCAACTATGATGTTCGGACACACCATCACACTATGGTGTTCCAGGCGGTATAAATTGTGAAACAATTTCCACAATGTCTTAATTGCGTGCCAAAGCTTGTAACTCAGATACTCATCTCTATGATCATATCATAGACATTTTATCCTCTTGTCACAATGATCTTCAACTTCACTCTGAAATTACTTGAACCATTCAATAATTCAGACTTGTGTTTCATCAAGTAAATATACTCAACATCTACTCGAATCATCTGTGAAGTAAGAACATAACGATATTCACTGCATGCCTCAGCACTCATTGGACTGCTCACATCAAAATCTGTTACTTCCAACAAGTTGCTATCTTGTTCCATCTTACTGAAAACGAGGCTTTTCAGTCATCTTGCCCATGTGGTAAGATTTGCATATCTCAAGTGATTCAAATCAAGTGAGTCCAAACGATCCATCTGCATGGAGTTTCTTCATGCGTATACAGCAATAGACATGGTTCGCATGTCTCAAACTTTTCAAAAACGAGTGAGTCCAAAGATCCATCAACATGGAGCTTCTTCATGCGTTTTATACCAATATGACTTACATGGCAATGCCACAAGTAAGTGGTACTATCATTACTATCTTATATCTTTTGGCATGAAAATGTGTATCACTACAATCGAGATTCAATAAACCATTCATTTTAGGTGCAAGACCATTAAAGGTATTATTCAAATAAATAGAGTAACCATTATTCTCCTTAAATGAATAACCGTATTGCGATAGACACAATCCAATCATGTCTATGCTCAACGCAAACACCAAATGACAATTATTCAGGTTTAATACTAATCTTGATGGTAGAGGGAGCGTGCGATGTTTGATCATCAAACTTGGAAACACTTCCAACACATATCGTCAGCTCACCTTTAGCTAGTCTCCGTTTATTCCATAGCTCTTTTATTTCGAGTTACTAACACTTAGCAACCGAACCGGTATCTTAATATCCTGGTGCTACTAGGAGTACTAGTAAAGTACACATTAACATAATGTATATCCAATATACTTCTATCGACCTTGCCATCCTTCTCATCTACCAAGTATCTAGGGTAATTCCGCTCTAGTGACTGTTCCCCTTATCATAGAAGCACTTAGTTTCGGGTTTGGGTTCAACCTTGGGTTTCTTCACTAGAGCAGCAGCTGATTTGCCGTTTCATGAAGTATCCCTTCTTTCCCTTGCCCTTCTTGAAACTAGTGGTTTCACCAACCATCAAAAATTGATGCTCCTTCTTGATTTCTACTTTCGCGGTGTCAAACATCGCGAATACCTCAAGGATCATCATATCTATCCTTGATATGTTATAGTTCATCACGAAGCTCTAGCAGCTTGGTGGCAATGACTTTGGAGAAACATCACTATCTCTGGAAGATCAACTCCCACTCGATTTAAGTGATTGTCGCACTCAGACAATCTGAGCACAAGCTCAACGATTGAGCTTTTCTCCCTTAGTTTGTAGGCTAAGAAAATCGTTGGAGGTCTTATACCTCTTGACGTGGGCACGAGCCTGAAATCCCAATTTCAGCCCTCGAAACATCTCATATGTTCCGCGACGTTTTGAAAAACGTCTTTGGTGCCTCAACTCTAAACCGTTTAACTGAACTATCACGTAGTTATCAAAACGTGTATGTCCGATGTTCGCAACATCCACAGACGACGTTTGAGGTTTAGCACACTGAGCGGTGCATTAAGGACATAAGCTTTTTATTGTCCGCATAATCGCTACTGTCAACTTTCAACTATATTTTCTCTAGGAACATATCTAAACAGTGGAACTAAAGCGCGAGCTTACGACATAATTTGCAAAGATCTTTTGACTATGTTCAGGATAATTAAGTTCATCTTATGAACTCCCACTCAAATAGACATCCCTCTAGTCATCTAAGTGATTACATGATCTGAGTCAACTAGGTCGTGTCTGATCATCACGTGAGACGGACTAGTCATCAGCGGTGAACATCTTCATGTTGATCGTATCTACTATATGACTCATGCTCGACCTTTCGGTCTCTTATGTTCAGAGGCCATGTCTGTACATGTTAGGCTCGTCAAGTCAACCTAAAGGTTTCGCGTGTGTAAATCTGGCTTACACCCGTTGTATGTGGACGTAAGAATCTATCACACCCGATCATCACGTGGTGCTTTGAAACGACGAACTTTCGCAACGGTGCACAGTTAGGGGGAACACTTTCTTGAAATTTTAATGAGGGATCATCTTATTTACTACCGTCGTTCTAAGCAAATAAGATGTATAAACATGATAAACATCACATGCAATCAAAAAGTGACATGATATGGCCAATATCATTTTGCTCCTTTTGATCTCCATCTTCGGGGCTCCATGATCATCGTCGTCACCGGCATGACACCATGATCTCCATCATCATGATCTCCATCATCGTGTATCCATGAAGTTGTCTCGCCAACTTATTACTTCTACTACTATGGCTACCAGTTAGCAATAAAGTAAAGTAATTACATGCTGTTGTTCAATGACACGCAGGTCATACAATAAATAAAGACAACTCCTATGGCTCCTGCCGGTTGTCATACTCATCGACATGCAAGTCATGATTCCTATTACAGGAACATGATCAATCTCATACATCACATATCATTCATCACATTCTTCTTGGCCATATCACATCACATAGCATACCCTGCAAAAACAAGTTAGACGTCCTCTAATTGTTGTTTGCATGTTTTACGTGGCTGCTATGGGTTTCTAGCAAGAACGTTTCTTACCTACGCAAATCCACAACGTGATATGCCAATTGCTATTTACCCTTCATAAGGACCCTTTTCATCGAATCCGTTCCGACTAAAGTGGGAGAGACTGGCACCCGCTAGCCACCTTATGCACCACGTGCATGTCAGTCGGTGGAACCTGTCTCACGTAAGAGTATGTGTAAGGTCGGTCCGGGCCGCTTCATCCCACAATACCGTCAAAACAAGATTGGACTAGTAACGGTAAGCATATTGAACAAAATCAACGCCCACAACTACTTTGTGTTCTACTCGTGCAAAGAATCTACGTAATAGACCTAGCTCATGATGCCACTGTTGGGGAACGTAGCAGAAATTCAAAATTTTCCTACGAATCACCAAGATCTATCTATGGAGAAACCATCAACGAGGGGAAGGAGAGTGCATCTACATACCCTTGTAGATCACTAAACGGAAGCGTTCAAGAGAATGGGGTTGAAAGAGTCGTACTCGTCGTGATCCAAATCACCGGAGATCCTAGTGCCGAACGGACGGCACCTCCGCGTTCAACACATGTACAACCCGGTGACGTCTCCCATGCCTTGATCCAGCAAGGATAGAGGGAGAGGTTGAGGAAGACTCCGTCCAGCAGCAGCACGACGGCGTGGTGGTGGTGGAGGAGCGTGGCAATCCTGCAGGGCTTCGCCAAGCACCGCGAGAGAGGAGGAGCACTTGGGAGAGGGGGAGGGCTGCGCCAGGGGCAAGGGTGAAGCTCCCATGCGCCTCCCCACTATATATATGGGTGGAGGGGGCTGGTTTCTTGCCCTCCAAGTCCATTGGGGCATTGGCAAAGATGGGAGGAAAGAAATCACATCATTTCCTTCCCCACCGATTGTTATCCCCCCTTTTTAGGGATCTTGATCTTATCCCCTCGGGATATGATCTTATTCCTTCTAAGGGGGGATCTTGGTGCGCCTTGACCAGGGGTGTGGGGCCTTGCCCCCACTACCCACGTTCATGTGGGTCCCCCCATGCAGGTGGGCCCCAATCTAGAACCTTCTAGAACCTTCCCGGTACAGTACCGAAAAATTCCGAACATTTTCCGGTGGCCAAAATAGGACTTCCATATATAAATCTTTACCTCCGGACCATTCCGGAACTCCTCGTGACGTCCGGGATCTCATCCGGGACTCCGAACAACATTCGGTAACCACATACAAACTTCCTTTATAACCCTAGCGTCATCGAACCTTAAGTGTGTAGACCCTACGGGTTCGGGAACCATGCAGACATGACCGAGACAACTCTCCGGCCAATAACCAACAGCGGGATCTGGATACCCATGTTGGCTCCCACATGTTCCACGATGATCTCATTGGATGAACCACGATGTCGAGGATTCAATCAATCCCGTATTCAATTACCTTTGTCTAACGATATTGTACTTGCCCGAGATTCGATCGTTGGTATACCGATACCTTGTTCAATCTCGTTACCGGCAAGTCTCTTTACTCGTTTCGTAACACATCATCCCGTGATCAACCCCTTGGTCACATTGTGCACATTATGATGATGTCCTACCGAGTGGGCCCAGAGATACCTCTCCGTTTACACGGAGTGACAAATCCCAGTCTCGATTCGTGCCAACCCAAAAGACACTTTCGGAGATACCTGTAGTGCACCTTTATAGCCACCCAGTTACGTTGTGACGTTTGGTACACCCAAAGCATTCCTACGATATCTGGGAGTTGCACAATCTCATGGTCTAAGGAAAAGATACTTGACATTAGAAAATCTTTAGCATACGAACTACACGATCTTTGTGCTAGGCTTAGGATTGGGTCTTGTCCATCACATCATTCTGCTAATGATGTGATCCCGTTATCAACGACATCCAATGTCCATGGTCAGGAAACTGTAACCATCTATTGATCAACGAGCTAGTCAACTAGAGGCTTACTAGGGACATGGTGTTGTCTATGTACCCACACATGTATCTGAGTTTCCTATCAATACAATTATAGCATGGATAATAAACGATTATCATGAACAAGGAAATATAATAATAACTAATTTATTATTGCCTCTAGGGCATATTTCCAACAGGGAGGATGGACCCTGCCCCAGAGGCTACACCCTTACTGGCGGTAGAGACGAACACAGACTTCACCCCCAAGGAAGTCTGCAACACCGGACCCCCGGACTCGTGTCCGGCTGTAGGTTCCAGCCCGTGCACCCCCGAGCCCGCCGAATCTGGTTGGGCCCAGTAATGGAGTTCACCGCTGCAGATATTTTCCAGCACTCGCCCTTTGGCAACATGCTAAACTCGTTAAAATCTCTCTCTTTGTCAGGAGAATCTTGGCCGAACTATGTCCGGCTCGAGTGGGAAGCTGTCAACGAGGGAATTCGTTCCCCACCCACCACCCACTTCATAGCCACGGTCGATCATTTGACCGGCGTGTTTGACTTCGACTCCGAAGACATCGACGGTATGGACGACGATGTAGGAGAAGAACAGGAAACACCACCCACGGGGCGGTGGACAGCCACCTCTTCGTATGATATATATATGATGGACACTCCGAAAGAAACCAATGGCGATGAGGCAATGGATGATAACCCCTCAGGGAAGAAAGCAAAGCATGGGCGTCGTCAGTGCCGTTCCAAGCCCCGCCACAGCAATATCGGCACTGGAGACAAAAACAATCCGGATGGTACCGAAGATGAATACAACCCCGACCAGCCTGCCTTCGAGCAGGCCGAACAGGAAGATGGGCAGGTCAGCCCAGGCGAACAGGCGACGGGCGGATACCTCGAGGAGGACAACTATATGCCCCCCTCCAAAGACGAGATTAGCCTCGGCGACGACGAGTTTGGCGTACCTGAGGACCCCGTAGAGCAGGAGCGCTTCAAGCGCCGGCTTATGGACACTGCGAGGAGCCTGAAAAAGAAGCAGCAGCAGCTCCAAGCTGATCAAGACCTGCTCACAGACAGATGGACGGAAGTCCTGGCAGCCGAGGAATATGGACTCGAGCGCCACACAGCTGACCGGCCACCTCATGGCTGGGATAAAACGGCGTATCATCCCGAATACCAGCCCGCACCCCCACGCCAACACACTACGGCCCGGGGCAATAGGCAGGACCTGCAAGATATGCTGGAAAACAAGGCAGGACAACCAAGATCGATCTACGGATCGCGGGGGCGCGCCCAACCACGTGACGATGATCGTCATGCCGGATGCACCATCAACAAGTCCGGCCGGGCCGAACATAGCCAACCAAACTCATTCGAACTGCGTAGCCACATAGCCCAGCATAGGGGCGCCGCACACCCCCTCTGCTTCATTGATGACGTGATGGATCATGAATTCCCAGAAGGGTTTAAACCCGTAAACATTGAATCATACGATGGCACAACAGACCCCGCAGTTTGGATCGAAGATTTCCTTCTCCACATTCACATGGCCCGCGGAGACGATCTACACGCCATCAAGTATCTTCCCCTTAAGCTCAAAGGACCAGCCAGGCACTGGCTAAATAGCTTGCCGGCAAATTCCATTGGCAGTTGGGAAAACCTAGAGGACGCTTTCCTCGACAACTTCCAGGGCACATGCGTGCGACCACCGGATGCTAATGACTTGAGCCACATCATCCAACAGCCCGGAGAGTCAGCCAGAAAATTCTGGACTCGGTTCCTAACTAAAAAGAACCAAATTGTCGACTGTTCGGATGTCGAAGCCCCGACAGCCTTTGAGCATAATATCCGCGACGAGTGGCTTGCCCGGCACCTCAGCCAGGAAAAACCAAAATCCATGTCGGCCCTCACGACACTCATGACACGCTTTTGAGCAGGTGAGGATAGCTGGTTGGCTTGCAGCAGCACCACGCCAATAAACTCCGACACTTCAGACGTCCGCGACAATAACGGCAAGCCACAGCGCACCAGGCATAAGCGTCGAAACAATGGCGACAACACTGAAGTCAATGCCGGATTTAGTGGCTCAAAATCCGGTCAGCGGAAAAAGCCGTTCAAAAGAAACAATCGGGGACCGTCCAGTCTGGACCGCATACTTGACCGCTCATGCCAAATTCACGGCACCCCGGATAAGCCAGCAAATCACACTGATAGAGACTGCTGGGTGTTCAAGCAGGCCAGCAAGATAAATGCCGAGAACAAGGACAAGGGGCTGCACAGCGACAATGACGAAGAGCCCCGGCGTCCGAACACGGGGGGACAGAAGAAATTTCCTCCCCAGTTGAAAACGGTCAACATGATCTACGCTACCCACATTCCCAAACGGGAACGAAAGTGAGCACTGTGGGACGTCTATGCGATGGAGCCAGTCGCCCCAAAATTCAACCCATGGTCGGCCTGTCCGATCACCTTTGATCGTAGGGATCACCCTACCAACATCCGTCACGGCGGTTCAGCAGACGGGCGATGGGGAGTTGAGGCTGGGGGGACGCATTATCGAGTATGATCTCATTGGCAACGG
>NC_057801.1:787875941-787899312 GCF_018294505.1 Triticum aestivum
TATGCTCTGGCTTGTGTCGTCCTCGCCCACCTTCCTTTGATGGAGCGCCAAGATGGAAACGCTGGCCAGCACTAAGTGCTCTCAATTAATGACTATCCGTTCCGGATATTTGCTTAATGCGGAACCATCGGTCTCAGGAATGTATAAAAAATATTTGTGACAATCAAAAAATCATACATTTAAAAAATATGTACGTGACATTCAAAAAAGGCTTATACAAATGTGGAAAAAATATTTTTGTATTTAAAATGTATGTCACATTTAGAAGAACGTTGAATGTGTTATGGAAAATATTGATCTTGCATTTAAAATATTGTATAAGAAAATGTTTGCTGATATATACAAACGTAAATGCAAAAGGTAGAAAATGTTAATCTTATGTAAGAAAATATTTTTGGCAATTAAAAAAAGTTCCATATTTCAAAAAAATGTACTATGTCACATTTCATAAAATTTGAAATATTTCAAAAATATGTTCGTGTCATTTTCAGAAAATGTTTGTACATTATACATAAATTTTTTCATAGTTCCAAAAACATCTTTATTATTTCAAAAATGTTTTGATGTGTATTTGAAAAATATATTCAAAACATATAATGTAAAATGTTAAACAAGTATACAATTATGTTTTATATGTATACGAAAAATATATAATTTGTATGAAAAGGTAGAAATATAATGAAGAACTAAAAACACAAAGAAACAAAAAGAAAAGCAAAGAAATAAAAAACCTGAAAACCCCAAGAAAGATACAAAGAAAAGCAAAGTATAAAGCGAAACTAAAGAAATTCATTGAAAAAATAAAGAAAACAGAAAACATACTGATAAAAGCTGAAGAACTGGTGAAAAAATAGAGAAAAGCAAAGAAAAACGGTAGGAAACGGGAAAAAGGAGAAAACCCAGAGTTAACTTATTTAGGGGTAAAAAAGAAATCAGACGTAACTGATCAAAGGCAGCGATTACAGACACGGGGAAGCTAAGGCAACAAATGGCCCAGCTAATGGCCTGCTCGTAGTCGTCCGCCTTTTTGCGATTACTATTAATTATGAATCGTTACAGGTGAGACATGGCCCTCACGGTAATAGGCTATGCTACCAAGCGGTGGTGGCACTGTAAGAGCTTGAAGTGAGAATATAGCGGGAGATTGGTATAAAACCGGTACTGAGCGTTGTAGTGGACGCAAAAGCAGTTGCGAGAGTGGATGACAGTGAAAATGAAGTCATAGCATTGATATTACATGTATCTATGATTGACACCCCTAATGCATTATATCTTAAGACATATCATATGCAATAAATATACTTTTAGATATGGCTCTTTCAATGGGTTGTATCTTTTCGTTTTATCCTGAAAAGCTCTCATTTAACATGTTTCTCAAAACAGGCTTTCACCCTGCTTTAAATATAAACCAACAACCGAAGAAGATGGTGAGGTTGCCCTGTTACAAGATAGCTGGCTGACGCAGAACGCATGCGACTGCGCTACCGAAAGAGAAAATATGAAGAACTGAACACAACGGCAGACTACGCCATGGTACACCTAAGCTCCACGACAATGCCCTCGGGAGGGAGAAGGAAGCAATGTGTCACCACTGCCGAGTCCTAACAGATAGAGCTACTGTAGATCCTAGCGACCACCGAACCTAACAGCATGCACCCATTACTGCAAGGTCACCATCCGAGATCAACAAGAGAATCGTTTGTGTCAAACGGATCAGCCAGAGGCGAAGTGGAAAAATGGGTCTGGCGGTTCGTGAGCTCGCCTTGGTCGGCGTCGTCCTTGTCGCTTCCGAGGTCATCGACTGGTCCTGGCCACGACTGTTGTGGTGGGGCGAGGAGGAGAACCCGGGCGGGGCGGCAGTACGAAGAAACCTAGACTTCGATCGCATCATCGCCAGGCAGATGGACGATGGGGAGTTGGGGCTGGGGGACGTATTATCGAGTATGATCTCATTAACGACGGCGAGTTGGAGTTCAAACTGGGGGTGGGGGCCGCATCTTCCAGGTGTGTATGCTCTTACTTCTGTCGTCCTCGCCCACCTTCCTTTTGTGGAGCGCCAAGATGGAAACGTTGGCCAGCACTAAGTGCTCCCATTTAATGACTATCCATTCTAGATATTTCCTTAATGTGGCACCACTGGTCGCAGGAGTTAGCCCAAAAAATAAAAGGGGAGATACAAAAAAATTATAAATGTAATTTAAAAAGTAGAAATATGTTAATTGTGTATACGAAAAATGTAGTCATATTTATGAAAAATGTTTATGACAATTAACAAAAGTCGTACATTTAAAAAAAGGTACGTGACATTCAAAAAATGCTTACACAAACGTAGAAACAGTTTACTGTGTATAAGAAAATGTTTGTGATATATAAAAAAAGTACAAATGTAAATGTAAAAGGTAGAAAATGATAATTGTGTACAAGAAAAATGTTTGTGGCAATTAAAAAAGTCCCATATTTCAAAAAATATGTACGTCAAATTTTATAAAATTTGAAATGTTTCAAAAATGTGTTTCTGTCATTTTCAAAAAATGATTGTACATTATACATAAGTTTTTTCATAGTTCAAAAAATGTCTTTATCATTTCAAAATGTTTTAACATGTAATTGAAAAATATATTCAAAACATGTTTTGTAAATTGTTAAACATGTATACAATTTTTTGTATGTATACAAAAAATATACAATGTGTTGAAAAGCTCTCATTTAACATATACATGTATACTAATATATTTTATACTTTTAGATATAGCTCTTTCAATGGGTTGTATCTTTTCTTTGTATCTTGAAAAGCTCTCATTTAACGTATTTCTCAAAACAGGCTTTCACCCCGCCTTATATATAAAGCAACAACCGAAGAAAATACACAGTCAAATGATTCAATATGGTGTGGTATTCCTCTTACAAAACCGATTGCAAGATAGCTGGTCGACGCAGAATGCACGCGATGAGGCTACCGAAAGAGAATACAGGAAGAAGTGAACACAACGCCACGTTATGCCATGGTACACCTAAGGATCATTGCAAACCTGGATGGGACTGTGCACGCGTACAAGCTTTGCATCACGGACTTGGAGGTGACTAAAAAACTCTAGCTCAACAAGCTTCAGCACAACCGTGGAGGCGTCTTTCAAGTCTAGGATATGTTTGCGGACATCAAGCTATGGATGATGGGACCGACTATCTGCTATGCCACGATTTTTTGCCTCTATTTCGAGTATTGATTATACCATATATAGCATCAGCTAGCTAGAGATGCTCTAAGCCAAGAACTCGAATGCTGGATGTGGTGCTCCAGAAATAAAACCCTGTCGGCACAGTTCTGGCAAGGTAAGCAAATCACACTCTACCTGGCCTCAACGCACCGGCGAACGGATGTTTTTGACACGGACACATATGAATGAGAATGTTTGCTGCTGAGCTTTTCCCCTTTTTATTAGGGGAAGTTTCCTGCTGAGCTAGTACTGCACTCCGGTGGATTCCACACCCACGTACGTACCGGAGCCATGCAGATGCTGAGTAAGCAAATGACATTTCAATTCCAAGGTCTCAACTCAATCCTTTACGCACGATGCATGATGCTGCCCAATCGTGGACCGATCCACCATCGCTCCTACCCAGCTACCTGCACGCTACAGATCGACTGTGCTGTGACCACGGTCTACTCTTTTCTTACCCACACAAAAAGTGATATTTCTACTGAAACTATCATAACATACTGCTAATTTCTGATTACTGAAACCAACCCGATGCAGACGCGTGAAAATAACAATAATGGTGCACATTATCCATCCATAACGGGAAGCATCTAGACAGAACAAATGCCCCAAGAGAAATTATCTGGACAAGAATTACCACTGGTAATAATTATTCAAAAGGACAGTTATACTCGATCACATGCGATCCAAATAATATAAGTTGGTAATGCTGAACTGCAAAATAAATATATCAAATGCAAATGGTATCTTAGATTTTCTTGAACGGATGGAAACGTTTGTAGATTCGGTATATGAAGAACTATGGGCTGACTGCCACTGAAACTTCTTCTTGAGTGTTACCTGGGTAAGTAAGAGAGAAAAGCAACATAAGATAGCAGAACATTATAGAAGATAAAATGATGTTATCATATGCACCAATCTCCCATTACCCAATAACTAGTTTGTGTACAGTTTACTTGATTCAATCTTGCCATATGACCTACTCTGTAATAGTGGCATCCTGTTTCCTGCAGAGAAGTATAGGGGAAATAAGATCACAGTTTAACAAACAAGAAATAAAGACGGTCGGATGAGCATACTCTTGGTATAAGAGAATAGCCTTGCGGATGTCCTCCAGGTTCTGTAGTACCTCTGGGTCGAACAATGCACCCTTAGAACAGGGTCATCACATAAATCAACAAATTAGTAAAACAATCTGCGTAAAGAAACAAATTGGAAAAAGACTTTGCAAGGCACAAATAAGAATATTTTGTAAAGCTTCAAATCGGTGACGCACCAGCTGGCTCAAATCTTCTCCCAATTTTTCGATTTTGAGAAAACAGTATATAAAATACAGAACATATATACCACAATCATTTCCACTTTGCTGTGGAACCTGCAATTATTTAAGAACCATAAACAAAAATCACAATATTAAGAAGCACCAATTTAGAGGATAATTCAGCAAAGTATAAAAATAGACAGAGTTCCAGATGTAAACTTCACACCTCAGGAAACTCAAGCTGGACTTGATTTGTGAAATGCCCTATCTCTTCCCGCTCTTCTGTTTTTAAAATATCAATAATGAAGCTGGCACACAAGCAATGATGGTTTAATAAATATAAGAGATTCAGAATAAGGTTGCAATTTATGGGCTATATATATAAATCACGTAAATGTATGAACAAACCAATTATGTGAACATAAATTGTGGCCTCGGTTGGCTTTTGACGTCCATTCCATGCAAAGTCTAAGTACAATGCACCATGTGGTATATATAATTTTGGACATACAAACACCATCGTAGGCTACTATTATGGATAATAATCTAAAACAATACATTATTGTTTTGATATCTTGACTCGTGGACAGCATGCAATAGGGAAATATGTAAACATGTTACCAGATATATCATCGTGTTCATATTTTTTTTGGATGCTTAGAGATGGAGGAACTAAATGGATCAAACCTGTTGATGACGGATGGCAACCTCTTTGGCTGTGTTGTTCTAAGTGAATCCAACAGTAGTATGCGTGGCCCCTTTGGAGTACCCAAGTAGTTTGTCTCGCCAAAATTTCACAAAACAAGGAGGCTCCAATATCCCCTACATATAGTCAAGGAAGTGAATATTCAGTATCATGCCAATCAAATAAGTGATTGTGCAAGATAAGAAAGCGAGCAGCATACCAATAAACAATTGGGACAAATACATATCTTCTTGTGAATATTTTCTTAGCTTTTACCCATTTAAGGACTTTTGATTTATGTTTCCCAATGATGTACATATCAAACCACATCGAATCAAGGTACGCATAGTCACTCTTCTTTTCCGGATGTATGCCCATCCAAAGATCCATACATAAACAGTTGCAGTAACAAATTATAAAATAATATGCTAATAAATGTAAATTGTAAATTAATAATCTAAGAAAAAGGCAGGACATACTCCATGTACAATTCAAAAATTTCAACATCAAGCATCCCTTTACTTGTTTTGTCCCTCACGTTATATGTACTATGATTTGAAATTTTTGGGGGAGGGAGGTGATCTTGAAAGGAGGAATTTTCTTCTCCTCCTTTGCTCTTCTGGGGGTATTTGTTTTGGCACTCTACACATGGAAAAATAGAGATGACTTAGAGATAACGAAACACAGATAAATAACAGGTTAAAACACATGCGCTTAAAATTCATTTCTCTTTAAGTTTTTCATACCCGGTGTAGGAAATCATCTAGATAAGTCACATATAGGGGTGAGAACAATACTAAAATAACATACAACATGCAGCAAACTAGCAATAGAACAACTAACAACATGCGCCTTGGTTGTTGTGGCGCGGCATGGTGGTTCCTGGGATGAAAATTTACCTCCCATGATTGCTTTCTCCTTCTCCAGCTTCTCATTCTTCTTTTTCTCTTTCTCCGGTTGCGCATGGAGACTTTCTACTTCTTCCTGCAATACCAGATGCTTGGATCGTAGTTCAAAGTATTTCTGTTCGAAAGATAGGAGATAGCAGTTAGCAATATAGTGACCGAGTGAAACTATAGATTGAAAGGAATTGACCAAAATTTCAAAAGACAAAGAACGATCTAATAATATAGATTCTAATTGATGGTCAACAATCAGCCAGAGTCTTGAGGTCTGCAACCGGTGGGTTCACTGATCATGCCCCCACTCGAAAAAACTTACCACATGCATCTCAGATGATCTTATAATTATAACCCGAGTGAATCCATGAATTTAAGATATTCGCTCTAGATTTACGAAGACGGAAATAAAATAATTCTATATACTCTAACAGATTGCCAGCGATCAATAAGAGTTTCGGGGACATAGTCTGCGCACTAACTGTGTCCCCGCTGGAAGAAAACATATCAGGCACTACTCGGATGACAAGTCAAAAAGTTGAACATCTGAATGAAAATGATCGGCACTTACTGTGGTACTTACTTGGATAGGAGCTTTCAGAACATCACTTGTATTGAGTGCATCGTTCAGCTTGGAGTTCATCAGCTCGACTTGAATCATGGCCCCTTTGCAGGCGCTAACCTCCTCATCCACTGAAAGACTGGCCACCGGATACAGTACACATGGAATAGTGGGAGGCGTTGCAGGCCGGGGTGCCGTATCCGCCAAGGCATTTGGACTCGCTTGTACAATACTGGTCGGCGCATGGACACTTGCATCCGACTGAATTTCCGGATTTTTTTGTACCGTTTCATGATCGGTGTCCATCGCCACTTGATTTTGCCTTGGACTAGGTGGATCAACGTCCATTTGAACTTGCTCTTGAGCATCCTCCACAGTAATCAATTCTTCAATGGCTACAACTACAAATAATGCAAAGAAACAGTTCATTAGTCCTTGCCCTGTCTTTTCTACTCGGATGATGGTACAAGAAATAAAATACCTTTCGAAGTGACAACATCCGCCTCAGTTTGTCCTTTGCCTTTGCACGCACTTTGCTCGATAGCGTGGCTGTTATGACATGTAGAAGTGGCGACCCTGCATCAAAAAAGGACAAATGATGGTTATAACATCCGAATGATCAAAGCAAGATTCAGCTACTTATACTTACTCGGGGACAACTGGCACCACATTCTTCGTCTTATAGCTAGGCTGGGTTAGCAACATTAGCTGCTCAGAGGGCCTTGGGGTATCTCCAGCAGACAAGTCGACTGAAGCCAAATCAGGTGCTATTCCAACATCATCCTGGGACACTGCAACAATATTGTTAGTAGACAGGTTCATATCAAATATAGCCATGAGAGGTCTAGACAGAACTGCAACTAACCTACCAAAGACCAATTATCGAACCATAAAACACCAGTCCGTACATGAGCCGGAGACATCCATAGAGAAGATCACAAGGAACGACACTCACTAGTCAGTAGTCACTATCGTGATGAGATGATTTTGCACTCACCTTGGTTGCTGTGCCACGGCATGGTGGTGCCAGGGATGGAGCAGCCTATGGTCTGACTACCTCATCGCGGGACATATAGCTATAGGTGATGGCGAGTTGAAACTGGGGGATTGTTGGAGGAGCAAGCCATGCATGTTGATGTCAAGGTTTTCTTTGTTTGTTTTGTCCCTCCTGCTAAATGTGATGTGGTTTGACATTTTTTTTGAAAATTTTAAATATATTTTGATTATTTTGTTGAAAAAGTGCTTCATGGAGCCGGTCCTTTGCATCGCCGCACTCTTGTCAGAAGCCTATGCACACAGAACCATGCGAAAAAAGGATGAATTTTTTTCTCTGAAAAAATGCTGATATTCGTCATTGCCCAGTGTTTTACATAAAATAAAGAATGAAGAAGATAACAAAGAACTACTCCAACGAAGCTTGACCCTGGATACAAGGAAGTGAACGTTGTGAAGAAGATTTTATTGTGTTTTGCCTACTGACATAATTTCGATTCTCTCTCTTGGACCAAGAACAGACTTCACTCATCTGGGAGCATACTTATATTGCTCATAACTATTTGAGTTCTTTTCTGCAATAAGGAAATGTGTCATAGCAGGAGAAGATATGCTGGTAGAGAATATGAACAGCCCGACAGGTCTGAGCAGAATAATTTTCTTTTTGTGCTACAGTAACATAGGATGCCGCGCCAGTTAGGGCTGGACGTCCGAGCGAGCTTTTAGGCTCGGCTCGAAGCTCGCTCCAGCTCGGCCCGTTACAGCTCGGCCCGGTAGGATAATTAGGCGAGCCGAGCTATGAAAATAGGCCCGATTCTCGACCGAGCCGAGCCAAGTTTCGCCCGGTCCAGCTCGGGGACTCGTTGAGGCCCAGCCCAAATTCGCATTAGGTCACAGCAGAGAGAGAGCACGCACGCGACGCGGTTTCCTCGTCCTTCTCCCTTTCTCTGCCCGGCGCCGCCACCCCTCTCCTCGCCGCGCCGCAGGCTGGACTCATCGGGCTTGGCACCGATGGCGACGGCCGACGCCGCCTTCCCTCACCACAGCGGACACAGACGGACGCGTCTCCCCTGGTTTCTCACCGAACGACAGGAGCAGGTAAGCGATCTCTTCTCTCCTTCCCATCCTTGGCCCTAGCTCCCTGCACTGGCGCACACACACACACGAATTAGATGGATGGATGCTTGTGGTTTCGGCTGGAGGGAGCGGCTAGCTAGGAAACGCGATGGATGGATGCTAGACGAGTTTGATGGATGGATGTTTGTGTTTGTTGGCTGGAGAATGCAGCTAACTAGGATGTATGCTATGCTGCACGAATTTGATTCATGGATGGATGAATTTGTTTGTGCTTGATTGTGTAGAGTGATTAGTGATTATTATCTATGTAAATTTTGTTGATGATTGACCATTTGTTCTTCGATGATGTATGCAGAGCCCCACTGTCGCAAGAATGGACAAGGAAAAGGGGAAGTAGAGGAGGAGGAGAAGGAGAAGGAGAGAAGCTTGGTGTCCATTATGAAGACTAAGCCGCTTGTCCCAGGAAGCGGAAGGGCAAGGGCAAGGGTTGTGTCGCCGCCGAGGAAGCGGGCCAAGGATTACAGCAATGTCCCGCTCGCCGAGTTGTTATTACGGGTAAAAAAAGCTCCTCCGCCTTAACGTCTCGCTGACCCTGCCGATGCCAAGAGCTGCACCAACCCCACCGTCCGCCGCTGGATGGCAGATCTCAAGACCTCTGCCTACCAAGCCGACCATGTCCTCGAAAACTTCCGCTATGCGGCGCTGTGCCGATGACCACATCCGCGGCCCCTCCTCCGTGAGTCCTCGTCTCTATTTTCAGTTTAATTTGGAAATGGATTAATTTGAAAGTGGAAGCCCCTTAATCTATGGAAATTGAAGGCTTTTAATTTTACTGAAATTAAAGATGGTACTGTCTATCTCTGTTGTTTGCATTCAGTTTATAAGTGACTACAATTCCTGGCTACATAAGTGTCAGTCTGTCAAGCGTCAAGTGTCAAATTTCAGAGGACACTTGAAATCTAAGCATCAAAGAGGTTCGGTTAGTCTGTCCAATGTCAACTAACACTTGAGATATTTGTCAAACACGTTCTGTAGTAGAAACGGAATCCTACATCTTCACCGGTATGGTTGTGCCAAGTATGTGTGTCCAAGCTCCTGTTTTTGCTGTTTTTGCTATCCAAAGGTCAAATATATGTGTGTGCAAGCTCATGTATGTGTTGTTTTTGGTATCCAAAAATCAAATATAAGTTTGTACAAGCTCATGTATATGCTGTTTTTGGTATCCAAAAGTCAAATATATATTTATACAAGCTTATGTATGTACTGTTTTTGCTATTAAAAATTCAAAAAGATGCGTGTCCAAGTTCACGTGTGTGCTGTTTCTGTGTGCTAGGAAATGGAGCATGATAAGCAAGCGGAGAAGGATTATGAAGAGGAGGAAGAGAATGGGGAGGACGAGGATGAGCAAGATACTCTGTTTGAGGAGGAGAAAGATTCTTCTCATTTTGATGTCAAAGCGCTAAGTGTTATGCTATGCAAAATTGCATTGTTTGGCTGTCAACGTTCAATATTTTTGTTGTATAAAGTTCAAAGGAGGAGCTGTCCAAAATTCAAAAGCCATGATGTTCAATTCTTTCTTAGTCATATATATTTGTTCCATTTCTACATTTTTCATAGAAGAAAGCTTATTTTTTCATCACTATGACCAACTTTTAAACCATAGACTGCTAGATGTTGCGTTTTTAGCAGTATAAAGTTTTTTTTTTTTCAAATTATGGGTTTAATTGCTGTAGAAGATCAAAACTAGTCTTTAAAAACAGGTTCTGTTACCTCCTAACTGTAATGGCGCCAGCTAGCTCATGAGCCGGCTCGGTCTGAGCCGAGCCACAGCAAAAGCGAGCCGAGCCGCCTAAAGCAGGCTCGTTGGCTGAGCGAGCCGAGCCGAGCCGAGCTGCTTGAGAGCGAGCCAAAGCCAGGCTCGGATCAAACTCGGCTCGGCTCGGCTCGTGTCCAGCCCTAGCGCCAGTCCATCTTGTTCAAAAAACTAGGACCCGTAAGGCCTACAAGCAACTAGCGGGGGATAAGCATCAAGGTAGACAGTAGTAGGTCATAGAAATTTGAATGGTAACCAGGCCCAATCCTGATGGGAGCTGTACAATATCTTACGGTACTGAGCATAGGTTCGGTTGAACCATGGTGCTGAACTTCGTCTATCGGATAGAGATTTAGGAATTGGGTGCGGCACCATTAATTGGCAGGAGACGATGGGTAGATAGAAGACATGGATGAGGACCTATGTATAGAAATTCTTTTCCCATGAGATATGTAGATGGATCCTGAATTGGAGCGCTCAAAAATACAGTAAAAACTTCTCCGCCGTTTGCAAGAAACTGAACAAAAGCAAGAAACAATCTATCACCTAACCAGCATCAGCCTGAGGGGAGGGACAGGGGGTAAAACCTTGGTCGCCGTCGTCCTTGTGGCTGCCGAGGTCGCCAACCAAATCCTGGCCGCGGCTGCTGTGGAGGCACGGGGACGAGAACCCAGGCGGGACGGTAGGGAGTAGAGCCCTGAACTTCGCTTGCCTCATCGCCAGGCAGACGGGCGATGGCGAGTTGAGGCTGGGTGGACGCAGTATTGGGTACGATCTGATGGGCGACGGCGAGCTGGGAGGACGCATCGTGGAGTACGATCAGATTGGCGACGGGGAGGGGAAGACGACGACCTTACTTTGGTGCGTAGCTGGCTGGCCCCAGCAGTATATATCTGCTGCCAATTAATGATCATCAATCGCTTCCAAATATTTGCAGGCCAGCAGTTGGTGGGCGCGCGCGGGGAGGATGAGCGGGGGCTGTTTCAGTGGGATTTTTTAGAAAAATACACATCTGAGTTTTCAACATTTTAACCAGACAAATGATTTATTTTAAAATTCGAAAAAATGCCACGCGCCAAGCCTGGGCATGATGATTTTTGGTCGGGAGTTTACAAACCCTGCCCAAAATTTGGCTCGGCGGTGGTGTAAAAGAGAGAGAGCTCCCTCCTGCGAGCGACCGGGAGGCTAGCCCTAGCGCCGCCATCGGGGCCTTCCCCTCCCGTCCTTCCCTCCCTCATCGCCGACAGGGGGCACGGCCGGGCCAAGCCTCACCGGCGCTGACGCCGGCGTGGGCGGGGAGTTCTCATATCCTCACGCGGGGATCTCGGCGCGGGCCGGGGCATCCTCGCCTGGATGTGGTGCTTCATGTCGGGCGTGGCACCACGGCATCGGGACGCGGCGTGTGTTATGTCGCTGCCGGGACAGCGGCGTGTCAGGCGGCGTCGAGGTGGTGCCTCCTTAGGGCCTGTGGGGGTGGCGGCATGACGCTGTGGCGTGTCCTGATACGGCCTAAAGGGTCACGGCCATGGTTGTCGTGTGTCACGAGTTGCTGCCCCTATCATGGCTCTCTGCTGGTGGGGGTGGTGCGCGGCAGTTGTGGGCGTCATCTCCTAACTCTGCATGCAGGTGGGGAGAGTGAGCTGGCGCGGCTAATGGGTGCCTGCTGGGACCCAGATCTGGGCCTGGTCGCCGCAGGGCGCCTCCGGGTGCTGGCGTAAAAGGTAGAAAATATTAATTATGTACAAGAAAAATGTTAATCATACATAAGAACAATGTTTGTGGCAATTAAAAAAACCATATTTCAAAAAAAATGTACGTCACATTTTGTAAAATTTAAAATGTTTATAAAATATGTTCATGCCATTTTCAGAAAATGTTTGTACATTATACATAATTTTTTCATAGTTCAAGAAATATCTTTATCATTTCAAAAATATTTTAACATGTATTTGAAAAATATATTCAAAACATGTTATGTATAATATTAAACATGTATACAATTATATTTTATATGTATACAAAAAATATAAAATGTGTATGAAAAAGTAGAAATATATTGAAAAAACAAAAAACACAAAGAAACAAAAAGAAAGGCGAAGAAATAAAAAACCTGAAAAACCAAGAAAGAAACAAAGAGTATAAAGAAAAACTAAAGAAAATCACTGAAAAAACAAAGAAAGCAGAAAATATACTGATAAAAACTGAAGAACCGGTGAGAAAACCAAAAAAAAAAGCAAAGAAAAACAATAGGCAATAGGAAAAAGGAGAAAAACCAGTCTTAACTTTTTTGGGGGTAAAAAAAATTAGACTTAACTGATCAAATGCAGCGACTACAGACACCGGGAAGCTAAGGCAACAAATGGCCCAGCTAATGGGCCTGCCCGTAGTCGTGCGCCTTTTTGGGATTACTGTTAACTAAGAATCGTTACAGGTGAGACATGGCCCTCACGGTAATAGGCTATGCTACCAAGCGATGGTGGCACTGTAAGAGCTTGAAGTGAGAATATAGCGGGAGATTGGTATAAAACTGGCTTCCAGTGTTGTAGTGGACGCAAACGCAGTTGCGAGAGATTGGGTTCTATTGAACCACAATTTCCTGGTCTTTTTACAAGTGAGTACAGAGGAAAATGCTTACCCGTTTATTCAGCCCGGTTTTCATCGAGAAAGTTTACTTTTATAATTGTGTGGAACTACGCCGGGCAGCCCGGATCAAAACAGGCTCGGACCTTAGTTTTTAGCTAGAAACGCAGCTCAAAAAGGCTGGGTCTCTTTCATTGGTATTTTTTTTAGAAAAGTAGGTGTAAGATTTCATCATTTTAATCATGCAATCATTTTTTTAGTATTTTAAATTTGAAAAAATGACGTGCGCCTAGCTTGGGCATGATGATTTGAGGTCGAGCGTTTACAGTCCCAGCCGAGTCAACATTTGGCTCGGCTCTGAGGTATATATACCCAAATTTGTTTACAACCAAGTTTGTTGATCTTTGATAACATATGCACTTTATCTGCTTTTGATAAATGCAATTTGAGGCAGTAGACGGCCATGCATGGCAGCACAACGATATAATGGGCAGCCGACCATGGCAGCACAACAACATACTGTAGGAGCGCCGAAGCACTCTATACTCCAGTCATGGCCACCGAGGAGAGATCTAAAAGTGGAGCATGGAAAGGCTAGCGATGGAGCTGGGTCCCATACTGAAGCGGGTGAATGGGTAGTAGCAAACTAGGACGCGGGTCGCATTGAGTAGGAGGTGCAATGAGACGCATGCTCTACCACTATGGAACTACACGCTATACATGGATATTGGAGGGAGCAATTAGGGGATAACGTCCCCAATGTCACATCAGCAAAGACAAGTCGATGGCAGTGAAAATGAAGTCATAGCATTGATATTAGATGTATCTATGATTGACACCCTTAATGCAATATATCTTAAGCTATATCATATGCAATAAATGTACTTTTAGATATACCTCTTTCAATGGGTTGTATCTTATCGTTGTATCTTGAAAAGCTCTCATTTAACAAATTTCTCGAAACAGGCTTTCACCCTGCTTTATATATATAAACCAACAACTGAAGAAAATATACGGCCAAACGATACAAGATGGTAAGGTTGCCCTCTTACAAAACCGATCCCAGGATAGCCGGCCGACACAGAACGCACGCGACTGCGCTACCGAAAGAGAACACATAAAAAACAGAACACAACGCCACGCCACGCCATGATCAATGCAGTTAATTATGTCTCTCCTAGAAGTTGGTTATCAACTTCTCATTTTGTTCTAGGATTCTTCTTTTTTGTGGGCCATTTATGGCATGCAGGAAGTACACCTAAGCTCCACGACAATGCCCTCGGGAGGGAGAAGGACGCAATGTGTCACCACTGCTGAGTCCTAACAGATAGAGCTACTGTAGATCCTAGCGACCACCGAACCTAACAGCACACATGCATTACTGCAAGGTCACCATCCGAGATCAACAAGAGAATCGTTTATGACAAAAAGATCAACCAGAGGCGAAGTGGGAAAATGGGTCTGACGGTTCGTGAGCTCACCTTGGTCGGCGTCGTCCTTGTCGCTTCCGAGGTCATCGACTGGTCCTGGCCACGACTGCTGTGGTGGGGTGCGGAGGAGAACCCGGGCGGGGCGGCAGTAGGAAGAACCCTAGACTTTGATCGCATCGTCGCCAGGCTGATGGGCGATGGGGAGTTGAGGCTGGGGGGACGCATTATCAAGTATGATCTCATTAGCGACGGCGAGTTGAAGTTCAAACTGGGGGTGGGGGCCGCATCTTCTAGGCTGTGTATGCTCTGACTTCTGTCGTCCTCGCCCACCTTCCTTTTGTGGAGCGCCAAGATGGAAACGCTGGCCAGCACTAAGTGCTCCCACTTAATGACTATCCATTCTAGATATTTGCTTAATGTGGCACCACTGGTCTCAGGAGTTATCCCAAAAAATAAAAAGGGAGATACAAAAAAAATTATAAATGTAATTTAAAAAGTAGAAATATGTTAATCGTGTATACGGAAAATGTAGTCATATTTATGAAAATTGTTTGTGACAATTAACAAAAGTCATACATTTTAAAAAAGGTACGTGACATTCAAAAAATTCTTATACAAATGTAGAAAAAATGTTCTTCTATTTAAAAGATATGTCAAATTTAAAACAATGTTAAATGTTTTATGGCAAATGTTGTTCTTGCATTTAAACTGTTTACTGTGTATAAGAAAATGTTTGTGATATATAAAAAAAGTACAAATATAAATGTAAAAGGTATAAAATGATAATTGTGTACAATAAATATGTTTGTGGCAATTAAAAAAGGCCCATATTTCAAAAAAAAAATGTACGTCACATTTTATAAAATTTGAAATGTTTCAAAAATGTGTTTGTGTCATTTTCAGAAAATGTCTGTACATTATACATACGTTTTTTCATAGTCAAAAAATGTCTATCATTTCAAAAATGTTTTAACATGTAATTGAAAAATATATTCAAAACATGTTTTGTAAATTGTTAAACATGTATACAATTATCTTTTATATGTATACAAAAAATATACAATGTGTTGAAAAGCTCTCATTTAACATATACATGTATACAAATATATTTTATACTTTTAGATATAGCTCTTTCAGTGGGTTGTATGTTTTCTTTGTATCTTGAAAAGCTCTCATTTAACGTATTTCTCAAAACAGGCTTTAGCCCCGCCTTATATATAAAGCAACAACCGAAGAAAATACATGGCCAAATGATCAAAATGGTGCGGTATTCCTCTTACAAAACCGATTCCAAGATAGTTGGCTGACGCAGAATGCACGTGATTGGCCTACCGAAAGAGAATACATGAAGAAGTGAACACAACGCCACGCTATGCCATGGTACACCTAACCTCCACGACAACGCCCTCGGGAGGGAGAAGGACGCAATGTGTCACCGCTTCCGAGTCCACTGCGAACAAGGTCTTCACCTGGAGCCTTGACTTGGAGAGAAGGACCACAACGACGTCTTCAAAAAGGAGAGAGGCGCCCACGGCCGTCCCCATCGTCAACGCCAAGGATAGAGCTTTCGCTTGGGGTCTAACCCGTGCCACCACAATATCTCCAGGATAAGCATGACGAGAACAGAATCGTAGATCCATATCAGAGCATTACCCCTGTGAGACAAAGAGCACGCCCGAGCCACCCGCCGATACACCTCTCGTTGCCCACACGACCCAGAAGAAAAGACAACACCCCCGCGATATTACCTGCCGCAGAGCAAACTTTGCGGACCGCCATCTGGGGTCGCTGCCCCGACATCCTGTCGCAACACATCGTACACTGCGCATTTCACAACACACTCACCCACGGTAGGAAGAGCAGATGCACGCCATCTACTCTCTGTCTGGCATCAGCCATCGAGTCTAGGTAAGCGTCTCCACCATAGGATGCGCCCATGGCTGCGTCCCCAGCCAATCCCGGTGGACAGCTGGGGAATGACTCTGTGACTGCCGACTATTATGGGTGAACAAGCCCCAAGCACTGGCCTAGGAAATCTCGTAGAACGACCATGTCTATGGCCATCGGTATCGATCCACATGCTGACACAATGGTATTGCAACCCCCACCACATACCACCACTTCCACGAGAAGAGCACGAGCACCTCCTACTAGCACCATCTGGATCGAACCCAACATCACCTACCCAGAGCACAAGCTCCAATATGCCTCGGGCCTAGATCTAGTCCACTCGAGGACAATTCCTAGGTCGTAGCCACCTTGACGAGCACAAGACGCACGCCACCAACCTGTACCCTAGAGAACACGTGTCTTGTATTTAAACACGAGGACAATCCCTAGGTCGTACCCTAGTTCAAGATTCCACATGTCTTGTATTTAAACACGGCTTGCATGTAGATTTAATACGTACAAAGAAACGGGCAAAGAAATAGGCAAGTAATCTTCAATTTCGTCTCCAATCCTGATTTTGCTAAGATGTTTATTTATCCACAATTCGGACCAGTACCGATACGAAAGAAAGACGGATAGTGCACTGTTGATTAAGATTGCACCTTAAATAGTATTATTTTTAAATGGTTAACAGGTAAAATAACATTATATTTAGATTCTATTTTTTTAAATCAAATTCCATATATAGCATGTTAAATTTGGAGTTACGGTTTAGAAGATATGAGTATTTTAAAAATATTTGATATGTAATGCGGGTTTAATGTCAGAAATATCAGGAGGTTTTCTATAAAATAGTATGACAGACTAGAAATACCTATTTTTTATTAGTAGGTATAGATATCTACACTAACCCTCATTTAATGTCTTTCTTTAGTGAAAAGTTATTAAAATAATATGATTACGAGTAGCAAAATTCAATACAAATCAAAACATCGAGGGAGAAAAAACTGCCACAGCTTGCGTAAAATAGGAAAACAAGCCTACACAATAAGCCTGTACTGGACCGCCATCCAAACTGATTAAGATTCTCATTCGACGTCTCCCAACTATTGCACCCTATGTCATATTCTCCCACACTTCCGCAGCTTGCAGTAAGCACCACATACAAATCCATCATGTACTCTTAAAATGACCTTAAAAAAATAGTGATCTTCATTCTGTTTAAAAAAGTTTCATTATAACAGTTTCACAAAGCCCAGTGAAAAGAGCACACCCCACCCGGATATATGTTGACGGTGTCCCAGTTAGGGGGCCTCTCACCATGTCAACTCTCGACCTGGTGGGTTGGGCTAAGGATCCCCTTTATCAGTTTTGTCCGAAGCCATTTCGGCCAGCCCATGACGATTCCAAGGAAGATCTAGAATACATGGTGCATACTCCAAGATGCTAGATTTGTGGAGAACTCTATCACCACGTGCGTAGCCGACTAGTATCATGTACTCTAGGACCCTCTGGTACATATATAAACCGAGGGGCCGAGCTCATAGAAATAATAATTACCATTGTTCAAAGACATCTAGCTTAGGATCCCCTACCTCGAGATCTGTCGGTTTTAGGTTCCGTCAAGGGTGGCCCATACAGGTCCTCCTAGGTGATCATCACGAATCGACAGGAGTGAAGATCAACGCTTACAATGGTGTCAGCACAATATTTATGATGTGCCAGATGTTCGCCTTCGGCAGCGTCACCCTCGTCTCCCAATCGGCTGGCCACCTCGGCCAGGTTGAATCCTTTGCTCTAGATCGGATCATGCATCTTCGTAGCATGCACTAGTAGAAAAGGGGGCAATGGTCCAGGCCGGGCCAGCCCATTAGTCCCGGTTCTTTCCAGAACCAGAACCAATGGGGGCATTGGACCCGGTTCGTGAGCCCCGGGGGCCGGCCGGGCCACGTGCGCCATTGGTCCCGGTTCGTCTGGACTTTTGGTCCCGGTTGGTGGGACGAACCGGGACCAATGGGCCTCGCTCCTGGCCCACCATCACTGGTCCCGGTTGGTGGCTTGAACCGGGACCAAAGGCTGCCCTTTAGTCCCGGTTCGTGCCACGAACCGGGGCTAATGAGTTGCCTATATATACCCCTCACCCGCGAGCAGAGCACTCCCACTGCTCTGTTTTTCCTGGCCGGCGAGGGGAGAGCTTTGTGATGCTCTAGCTCACCTCCTATGCAGATGAGGTGTTCGATGGAATGCCCGAGCCACACTACTTAAGCTTTCTCCTCTCCAAGCTCGACCTCCAAGCTCCATTTTCCTCAATATTTGTCTAGGTTTAGCGGTCTATCATGTCCCGTCCCCGTCTTCACCGCCGTCGATCGCCCGCGCCGATCTCGTCGCTGGCACCACCGTGGTGAGCCTCTTGTTCTTATCTTCTTTCTGAAAGGAAAAAAAATTCGTACTTGTATGTTTATATAGATACTTGTATAATTTTCTTACTTTTATTATTGCATCTTATATAGTGTCATGGTTTTGGTATCCGCCCCCGTCGGCCCTCGTCCTGTCTATGATTCAGATGTGGTATATATTATCTTTTCATAACTATTGGTTCATTTATTGTTTATGACAATTATGCCGACCAACGTGACATAGATTTTATTTATCTAGGAGGTTGTTGAACCGGAAATTCTAACCGACCCTATTATCGAGAGGTTAAATTTAGTTGAAGAAGAAAACAATTTCTTGAAGGAAAAAATAAGAAAAATTGAGGAGGAGAAGATGATATTAGAGTTGCATGTTGCGGATGTCGTCGATGATCACAAGATCAAGATGGATGCAATGCGCTTGAAGATTAGAAAGATTAGAAAATATTCCATTCATACCGAGGCTTGGTATCATCATGCCGTTGGATCAGTTGTTACCTTGGTTGCGATTATGATCGCATTTGTTTTCACATTGAAATGTTTTACATAGTTTCAGTGTATGGTTTAATTAATTTAGATGCTCTGCAGAGCTTTATGTTGTTAGATGAGAACTATGTATGTACTTTGGTTTTAATGTGATGATGCACTTCTATTAATTTGGTCACTTAATTATCTATTCATGATGTTCTGTAATGATTTTTGACACACTTAATTATATATAATGCACACAGATGAACCGACAATGGATGTACGGTGAAAGACACACCTCTGAGTACATTAAGGGCGTGCATGATTTTCTCAAAGTGGCTGAGGCAAACAAGCAGGATGGTTTTATGTGTTGTCCATGCCCTATATGTGGGAATACAAAGTCTTACTCTGACCGAAAAACCCTTCACACCCACCTGCTTTACAAGGGTTTCATGCCACACTATAATGTTTGGACGAGGCATGGAGAAATAGGGGTTATGATGGAAGACGGCGAAGAAGAAGAGTACGATGAAAACTATGTGCCCCCTGAATACGGTGATGCTACTGAAGATCAAGAGGAAGCAGACGATGTGCACGATGATGCTACAACGGGCAAAGCTGCTGAAGATCAAGAGGAAGCAGACGATGTGCCCGATGATGATGATCTCCGCCGGGTCATTGTCGATGCAAGGACGCAATGCGAAAGTCAAAAGGAGAAGCTGAAGTTCGATCGCATGTTAGAGGATCACAAAAAAGGGTTGTACCCCAATTGCGAAGATGGCAACACAAAGCTCGGTACCGTACTGGAATTGCTGTAGTGGAAGGCGGAGAATGCTGTGCCTGACAAAGGATTTGAGAAGCTACTGAAAATATTGAAGAAGAAGCTTCCAAAGGATAACGAATTGCCCGACAGTACATACGCAGCAAAAAAGTTCGTATGCCCTCTAGGATTGGAGGGTTCCTGCGAAGGTGATGTGGTATGCTCCTATAATACCACGGTTGAAACGTCTGTTCAGAAATGGAGAGCATGCCAAGTTGATGCGATGGCACAGTGAGGACCGTAAGAAAGACGGGAAGTTGAGAGCACCCGCTGATGGGTCGCAGTGGAGAAAAATCGAGAGAAAGTACTGGGATGAGTTTGCAAGTGACCCAAGGAACGTATGGTTTGCTTTAAGCGCGGATGGCATTAATCCTTTCGGGGAGCAGAGCAGCAATCACAGCACCTGGCCTGTGAATCTATGTATGTATAACCTTCCTCCTTGGATGTGCATGAAGCGGAAGTTCATTATGATGCCAGTTCTCATCCAAGGCCCTAAGCAACCCGGCAACGACATTGATGTGTACCTAAGGCCATTAGTTGAAGAACTTTTACAGTTGTGGAATGGAAACGGTGTACGTACGTGGGATGAGCACAAACAAGAGGAATTTGACCTAAAGGCATTGCTGTTCGTGACCATCAACGATTGGCCCGCTCTCAGTAACCTTCCAGGACAGACAAACAAGGGATACCACGCATGCACACACTGTTTACTTGACACCGATAGTATATACCTGAGAAGCTGCAGGAAGAATGGGTACCTGGGCCATCGTTGATTTCTTCCGACCAACCATCAATGTCGAAAGAAAGGCAAGCATTTCAAAGGCGAGGCAGATCACCGGAAGAAGCCCGCCATGCGTACCGGTGATCACGTACTTGCTATGGTCAATGATTTACACGTAATCTTTGGAAAGGGTCCCGACGCACTACTAGCTGGTCCAAATGACGCTGAGGGACACGCACCCATGTGGAAGAAGAAATCTATATTTTGGGACCTGCCCTACTGGAAAATACCTAGAGGTTCGCTCTTCAATTGACGTGATGCACGTGACGAAGAACCTTTGTGTGAACCTGCTAAGCTTCTTGGGCGTGTATGGAAAGACAAAAGATACAGCTGAGGCACGGGAGGACTTGCAATGTTTGCACGAAAAAGACGGCATGCCTCCAAAGCAGTATGAAGGTCCTGCCAACTATCCTCTTACCAAAGAAGAGAAGGAAATCTTCTTTGAATGCCTGCTTAGTATGAAGGTCCCGACTGGCTTCTCGTCGAATATAAAGGGAATAATAAATATGGCAGAGAAAAAGTTTCAGAACCTAAAGTCTCATGACTGCCACGTGATTATGACGCAACTTCTTCCGGTTGCATTGAGGGGGCTTTTACCGGAAAACGTCCAATTAGCCATTGTGAAGCTATGTGCATTCCTCAATGCAATCTCTCAGAAGGTGATTGATCCAGAAATCATACCAAGGCTAAGGAGTGATGTGGTGCAATGTCTTGTCAGTTTCGACTTGGTGTTCCCACCATCCTTCTTCAATATCATGACACACGTCCTAGTTCATCTAGTTGATGATATTGTCATTCTGGGCCCCGTATTTCTACATAATATGTACCCCTTCGAGAGGTTCATGGGAGTCTTAAAGAAATATGTCTGTAACCGCGCTAGGCCAGAAGGAAGCATCTCATGGGCCATCAAACAGAGGATGTCATCGGGTTTTGTGTTGACTTCATTCTTGGCCTTAAGAAGATAGGTCTCCCTAAATCGCGGTATGAGGGGAGACTGACTGGAAAAGGCACGCTTGGAAGGGACTCAATAATATGCAGGACGGATATTCTTGGTCTCAAGCACACTACACAGTTCTACAGAACTCTACCTTGGTAACCCCGTATGTCGATGAACACAAGAACAGTCTGCGCTCCAAACACCCGGAGCAGTGCGACGACTGGATTACATGTGAACACATCAGGACTTTGAGTAGTTGGTTGGAAACACGTCTCAGAGGTGACAACACTGTTTGTGATGAGATGTATTTGTTGTCCAGGGGACCATCTTTGACTGTATTGATTTACAAAGGATACGAGATAAATGGGAATACATTTTAAACGATTGACCAAGATCAAAAGAGCACCAACCAAAACAGCGGTGTCTGCTTTGATGCAACAACCGAGAGGGGAAAGGACACATATTATGGTTACATAGTGGACATATGGGAACTTGACTACGGACATGATTTTAAGGTCCCTTTGTTTAAGTGTAAATGGGACAATCTGTCAGGAGGCGGGGTACAGGTAGACCCACAGTACGAAATGACAACAGTGGATCTGAAAAATCTTGGGTACACTGACGAACCGTTCGTCCTAGCCAATGATGTGGCACAGGTTATCTATGTGAAGGACATGTCTACCAGACCGAGAAAAATAAAAGATAAGGAAGCGAATACATCATACGATGAGCCAAAGCGCCACATAGTTCTTTCAGGAAAAAGGGACATCGTGGGAGTGGAGGGCAAGACAAACATGTCCGAAGATTATGAAAAGTTTCATGAAATTCCTCCCTTCAAAGTCAAGGCTGACCCCAGCATCCTGATAAATGACGAAGATTATCCATGGTTACGGGGCAATAAGCAAATGACGCAAGCGAAGAAAAAGTGAAGACTTTCTCTCGCAACTATTATGATGATACCATGCCAACTTTCTAACAGACGAGTATGATACCATAACCCGTTTTGTACATGCACATGCTATGTGGGTGAAATTATGAGACCATGCCAACTTTCAACTTTTTCAGAGTTCATTTGAAATGCTTTAATGTCTTATGGTTCGGCCCTCGTAATACCATTAATCCTGGTTCGCTCCTTGTCAACTATGTTCTCACCAAGAACACTCTCAAGAGGGCAGCCACGTGGGTCATTTTTTTAGTAAAGTTAATCACAAACTTGTGATTCACACAAATTTCAAAGAATTCAAATTTTAACTATTCAAATTTGAAAACTAATGGCACTAACAGAAAGTTTACAATTTTTCTAAAACTAATGGCACTAACAGAAAGTTTATAATTTTGCTGACCTAAAAGCAAAAAGAATTAAAAAATAAAGCCAAAAATAAAAGAAAATAAATAATGCAGAAAACAAAACAAAAAAACTAGAAAAAGAATAAAAATAGCAACAATAAGTATTTTGTTGTAAGTAGAAACAAAATAGAATAAATAAAGCAATAAAAAAACAAAAAAAGTGTTTTCAAATTTGAAAACTAATGGCACTAACAGAAAG